>NC_065580.1:43725000-44025000 GCF_024542745.1 Macaca thibetana thibetana
CATTTCATATAATAAGCATGTGCAACAAGCTATCATATTTCTGTTATGAGTTAAATCAAATAATGATATGCTACTACTTTATACTTATAACATGTCATATACAAGCGTGTATACATAGGTAGATATTATACATAATAGCAGCACAAGTGCTATTTACCTGTTTTAAATTCTAGGTTTATTTTAATAGGAAATAAAAGCAGCATTTTTTCGTTCTTTCTTAAAGGCAGTAAATAAGCTCATTTGCATGTCTTTGGAGAAAGTTGCTGCAATAGGAATTGGGTTTACCTATTTGGCACAGTATGCAAAGTAGGATTGGCTGGATCAATTAGAGAATTATCTATTTATGAAATGTCTGGCTTCAATGAAAAGAGCTGGTACAATTATGAACTGTTGTCTTGACAACTGGGAAGGACTGATTGGATCATTTTATCAGTAGGGTTGCTGATGATTTCACATACTGAAAAACAAAAGCTACTGGAAAATAGTAATAAACTTAGGGGAATGAGAAAAGAAAAAAAAGGGTGTGTGTGTGTGTGTGTGTGTGTGTATGTGTGTGTGTTGGGGCGTTCTGCACATGTACAGGATGTGTGGATACAAGAGTTATAGCAAAAGGAGTTTTCACCAAGAAGGACCATGCAGATTTCTTGGCAAAAAGCCAGAGTTGCTATTGTAAATTTCCTAGTCAGTTTCAATGTCAACCTAAGCTCATATTTGAACCTGGAATCAGGGCAAAAGCATTATCGCTCTGTCACTTTGTTGCCAGAAGTGGAATTTTTTTGTTAATATTTTACTGTTACATCTGACAGGATTTCACATTTTCTGTAGTCCGCCTTTAGTACATTGAACTGCCAGACAGAGAAATTAATACCCTGAGTGACTGTATTTTAATTAAGCAATTTCATGCAAATTACAAATTTTAGATTGCCAAATAATATATTGCACAAAAATTGTAGGCTGGCTGATCTGATATGCATGGAGTATTACTCTTCCAGGCACTGTGCATACATGGGAAAATGAACAAAAATGCTAATTTCCAATCTACTATGCAAACGGTAAAAGATGCCTATTTAGATACATATGCTTTTCTTACGAAGGGTAAACAGTTCTTTAATTTAATATAGCTGACACTTGAAGATGTGTTTTTCTCTTTTACAAAGATAATTTTTGCATTGAACAAGTAAATGAGAATTCAAGTAGAAAGCATCTTGTTAATGGCGACTAATAAAAACTAATATTGCATACAGTATAATGATATTAAACCTTGTAACTGGTACATAAAGCAAGATCATTCCTATGGTGACTCTGTCAATGAACATCAAATATAGTTGTACATTAAATGTATACTTTTTAACAGAATAAAATGTTAACCCTTTTAGCAAATGACTAAACATCCCTGTGGGATTCTACTTAAAATGAAAGTAAAGAAATGGCATTCAAAAAAAAAAAAAATTAAATCCCAGCACTTAAAATTTCTTATTACTTTCTAGTTTTTCAATGAGATTTATAAGACAAGAAAAATTAGGAAATTCCTTGTTGAAAATGTAACAATGTACAGACTATACACTTTTTCCAACATTCAGAACTTTAAGAGCTAAATCGATGTAAATGAATTTTAGTGAAAGAATCACTTGTTTCTGTTTTCTTAGTATGTTCATGTTGTGTCAAAACAAAAGGGATGAGATTACACTTCTCTTGCATACAGCTTCTTGTAGTGTTCTCCAGATGTGACTTGCTTCCTGTGAAGATATATTCCTATTCATAAAAACACAGTTTGACACTCTAGGAATTAAGGAAAAAAAAAAAAAAAAAAAAGCAATATAGCATTTAAGTGCTGCTGGGGTAGCACAAGTGTCTCCAAACAAACAGTCCAACTAGCATTGAAAAAAAAATTAGCAGAGAATTCTAAGAGATCCATTGAAAACCTTACAAGACGATTTCTCAATTTTTGAGACAATGTACACATGCAAGTTGAGGTCTATCTAAGGAAGAAATGGATTTGGGTGTCTATGCAAAATAATCTTCTTAATCATTGCTGCACTAGTTTGTTGTCTCCTTCAGTTTCCTGTTTATTCTCATTCAGACATAGCTCCAAAAAGTTGGGATCAATTATCAAAAATATTATATCTTATGACTTTAGTAACTTATTTTTCAGACTGAGCATCGCTATCTCTGGTTTTGTCTACACTGGCCTCAGACTGTTGCTTCATAATATAATCGGGGAGGGTCTACTGTAGCCAGATCTCTCTCTTACTATGTCTGGGGTGGTGTAACTTGTAACTTATAAACACTATTTAAGTTTGATAAGAATGATGGAAACTAAACCCTGTAGTTAGCACAATGTGGGTATGATTATACAGTTAACTTCCATGCATACTGCACAGTGGAGCAGCCATATTCCTGAATTAATTGCTAATGATTTGCTTACTAAAGAATTGATGACAACTTTCAGCATTTTCTTGTGTGTGTATATGTGTAGTCTGTATTCTGGTACAAACCAAATTTGTACTCTGCTCAGTTTTGCCCATCATTTTCTGTGTTCTGTCATATGTGGCCATACTGATCAGCAGCTTCCTTCTAAGAAAACACTGACCCTACTTACAGAAAGATTTTAGTCAAGATTTAAGTCATTGCTCAAAGTCATTATTTAAAACTAGGTGTTTAACAACTGCCTCAGGGTTGCCCTTAAGGAAGATTGGGTTGAATCCAAAATCCTTGAAGGCACCCTGGAATGTGGGAGCTGGAGAGACTAGAGAAAAACACCAAGTTTTAAGGGTTAGGGCTGAAATTATTAATAAGTGATGAAGCCAGGATTTTGGATAAGGCGGGAAGTGAGTTAGCATGGGTCATGTAACCATCTCTAACACACTTATTGTGAGGACTTGGAAGGCAGCCTCTGAGTGCCCACGTCTGGGCAGACCCAGAAGCCAGGGAATGTGTGAGTCACATCTAAACCACTGGAACTGATAAAAGGAGGAGTGGTTCCCCAAGAAAAAGGATTGCATTCTGTTCTCAGTATAAGGGATGATGGGTAAGCAAAACAACACGGAATCATGGCCACTTTCTAGATTTTTTAATTTGAACATCTTCCATAACTTTTCTGAGCCTCAGTTTTCTTATCTATAAAAGAGAAAACACCTTCTTTGAAGAATTGTTGTGAGTGAGATAATTTATGTGTGTTGATTCTCAAGCACTGAACGTAAAAAATAAGAAAATAAACTTAAGTGATACCCTAAGAGCAATGCTTATGTTTAATAAAAATATTTCACTATGTGTATAAATGTGTATGTATTAACACTTACAGTTTTTTTTAAAGGTATGTTTAGAAAGAAAGTGACAGAGAAACTAAGGTCAAAATGTAAATACTAATTGTCTTTAGGTAGTAAGCTGATGAAAAATAATTTTTTCTGCAGCTTTTATATGTTTTCCAGATTTCTTTAATAGCCACATACTTATTTTATAATGTCAAACAAATAATCTTCTAAAATAAAACAGCAAAAAGGCAAGATGTTATCATTAAACCTAAACTTTTTTCTAGGTATATTTAAGTCAAAAAATAATTCTTCACAATTCACTGAGTACAAAGAACGATTTGACCATCAATGTAACATCCCATTTAGTTGTTTATTTTTCAGGATAAGTGGTGATAAACTTGTTAAAATTTTCATACTAAATACGTGAGGACACAGTTACCTATTAAAGAGTGACTAGTAGGTCTAATTAAAACAAAATATGTAATTTAATCACTGTTTCTTTCTTTATTTCTTTCGTTATTTTTTTCCAGTGCCTAAAATCATATTGGAATTGTCATTTAACATTTATGCTATCAAGGGATTCTGCATTGGGTTGTGTTCAAATAAGTCTATAACTAGAGATGTCAACAGGAGCTTATAATAATACTAGTTAGTTGACTATCTGTAGAGTATTCCTATTGCACTTTTGTGTGTATGTGTGTACGTATACTCACATAGACACATGCATACTCACGCATAAACACAAGTTCACCTACACTTAATTGGAGTCCTGTTTCAATAACACTCATTTCCGTTAATGCTGAATTTAAGAAACCTGTTTTAACCAATGGGCTCTTCACAATTGTGCTTTGCAAAATTGTACTGATACTTAAAGGTATTATCTCTTATAAGAATTCCCATTGAGGCTAAATAGATTTCATTCAATAAAATGTGGTAGTGTGAGGATAATAAGGTCAAAGAAAAAAAAAAGAGAGAATAGTGGAGAAACACCACCAAGGTTCTTGAAGTTTAAAGGTGGATACAGAACTAAAAAGAAAAATACAAGAAATGTAACAGCTGCTATGGACATATATATAAAATGCAGTGAGACCATAAAGAAAAGACTTGCTAAGTCTGTCCTAGAGAAAGGAAATCAGGGAGACTTCAGAAGCAGTAGCATTGAGAGGAAATTTAGACTGAGCTAGAACCTACTGTCAGTTGAGTGAACAAGGAAAAGGGACAGCATAACAGAGTCCATAGTGGCAGAATGTGTTTCACATGCTGCTGGGTGGCAAAGGTAATATTTCAGGTTACAAACTAATGAGCAGTTTTTAAAAAAAACTTTTCACTTGAAGTCACTACAGCTTCACAGGAAGCTGTAAAAAAAATGTACACGGAGGTCCTATGCACCCTTCATCTGGCCTCCTTCAATGTTAACGTCTTGCATAACTATGGCACATCGACACCATGAAACTGACATTCACACAACCCATAGAATTGATTCAAGTTTCACCAGTCATACACACACTTATTTTCGTGTGTGTGGGTGTTTCTATTCAATTTTATTCCATGTATAGCTTCATGTAACTGCCACCAAAATCAAGATACAGAACTGTTGTGTCACCACAGGTTCCCTTGTGCTACACTTTTGTAGCTCCTATCTCCGCCCAGACTTACTTCATACCCACTACTCCCCATCAAACCCTAATCTCTGTCAGGCACTCATTTGCTCTTCATTTCTATCATGACATACTTCCAGAATGTTATGTAACTGGACCCACAGAGAATATCAGTTTTGGAGATTGACTTTGCCCTTTACATAGTTCTCTAGAAATTCATCTAGTTTGTTACACATAGCAATTAGCTGGTTTCTTTTTATTGTGGAGTAGTATCTGTTATATGTATTTACCAAAATTTGTTTAACCTTTCACCTACTGAAGGACATTTTAGTTTTTTCCAGTGTTTGTCTATGGCAAATAAAGCTTTTATAAACATTTCTATACATGGTTTTTTCTGAACATTGGTATTAACTGCCTAAGAGTACTAGATTGTATGGTAAGTGCATTTTTGGCTTTAATAAAAACTGCCAAACTATTTTCCGTGGTGACTGTATCATTGTACATTCCCACAAGCAACAATGAGTAATCAATATTTCTTTTAACATTTTTATAGTTGCATATATATTTTAGGTTACTTTTCATGTATTAATTGATTTTCAATTATTATATAGAGTTTCCTTTTTAAAATAAGTAGTTTAAGAGAAAAGTTGAACTACTGGCTAAGAACGGTACAAGTAATATTATAGCATTAGTTTGTTTTCTTGATATGGCAAAAATAATTTTGGTGGTACAAGAAGGAGGGAAATTTGGGAAACTGTGGTTGATGGCTATGTAGCTATGTACCCTGACTTTGACTTTGCTTATTAAATATTATATAGATCTGGCACCTACTCTTGTTCCATCACTAAGTAGCAGTAGTTCGATTTACTTATTATTTTATTTATCATATGAATAACTATATGTAAATATTTAATTATAGTTAATAACAATATGTCTGCTGAGAGAATGAACTGAGACAATATATATGAAATAGCTGGTCTGATGCTCAGAACATTGTAAATCTCTTAGCTGTTGCTTCAAAGTGAACAGCTGTCTAGGGCAAATTGACGTGAGGCCATAGTATGCAGAGATCATAGAATGATCATAACATTGCATGCAACTAAAGAAGTGTAGCAATGCCAATACTATATAAACCTGAAGGGGACATATTGCCTTGTATAGAGAAATTAATAATAGAGGTAAGATTTAACTATGGTGTGGAAGTACCCTCTCTTAGTTATTCTTTGCATAGTTTTAAGTATTACTTCATAGAATAGGGTTAAAGAAACTCTTTTTCAAATTCATAAAGATTAAACCTAACCCATTATGATGTAAAGTTTGATACTTAATTCTTGTTTCATTAGTTTTTACTTGGATTCTCTCTTTTGACTCCAGAAACTCAAAAGCAATTTTTTTGGGGGGCAATTGAGAGGAGAGGATGTTGTCTAATGGGAACCCAGGCTTCAAGAATACATCTTAACTACTAATTTTGAGACTCCAATAAATTGCTGAATCTTCCCATTTTTCTATATTCTCCTGTGTACAATAGGCATTAACAGCCTCTCTAAGGCATCCTCCTGAGGATTAAATGAAATAACATGTTTAATACTCTTGACACATAGTTGGACCCACTAAAGTAGCTATGTTTTTAAATGTTTCTTCATACTTAGTCTGTGATTAAATCAAACTCATATGCGGGTAGGACTGAATTTGTCCGTCTAAACTGAAGGTTCTTTGTGTAATCATTGCAAAATGGAATTTCCTGCAAGGTTTTTTAAGGGATGTGTGTGAGGTTGGAGAGTGGTGAGCGGACCTGTGTGCCTGTTTATATTCATTCCAAACACCCAATACTCATTTATTCATTCACTCATTTAATAAATAATAACAATAACATTAAAACCTAAGGTGTAAGGCCATTGACCTGCTTATAGCTCCCCAACAGTCCCACTTACCTATGGATGGCTCCAATTGCACAGGTGATTCATTTGAGCCACTTTCTTGATACAGAAAGTAGCAATCAGTAGTCATGTTTGAATGTAAGTTAAAAGAGAGGGCTGAAGAGTGAAAACCTTTCATACTTACAGAGATACTGGGGAGAAAATCCACTTTAGTTTTTCTACCAATAAGCGTCGGCAATATATGGAAGATTGATGATAGTGGTTTTTTTTAAATTTTTTTCCCCCCATCATATCAGTTACATAGAATGTCAGCTAGACTTTTTACTTTTGGTACGAAAGAATTTCTAAAGGAAGCTCATCAGGATAATACCATCACTCTTAAGCCCCTTAAAATTACAGATAGTCCCCCCCATAATTGGTGGGAAATTTCCTGACCACATAATAGAATTACAAAAGAAATCTGGTCAAGAAAATAAGCAGAAGCAATCAGAAACATTTAAGATTACCTACCAGAAAATCTTAAGGTTTACTTGTTACAGAATACCTTTTATGATTTTTAAAATGATTTTTTGCAACATTAATTTTTATAATATGAAACAAAATTAGGATAATGAAATAAGAAGTGTTATCTATCCCACCAGATTACAGTGATCATCTTCTTTGTGCTTCTCTCCCCGTCCCCCACCATTCCTTTTTTTGTCTTGCTTTTCACTGGGCACGCACGAATTTTGGAGAAACCTTTCTATAGGATATGTAATTCTTTCAAACTTCTCTAAGTTTCCAAGATATATTCTTCTACCACTCTCATAGATTTTGATTCTTAAAAGAAATTAAAGCTAATTTTTTTATTATACTTTAAGTTCTGGGATACATGTGCAGAATGTGCATGTTTGTTTCATAAGTATACACGTGTCATGGTGATTTGCTGAACCCATCAACCCGTCACCTACATTAGGTATTTCTCCTAATGCTATCCCTCTCCTAGCCCCCAACCCCCCAACAGGCCCTGGTGTGTGATGTTCCCTTCCTTGTGTCCATGTGTTCTTATTGTTCAACTCCCACTTATGAGTGAGAACATGCAGTGTTTGGTTTACTGTTCCTGTGTTAGTTTGCTGAGAATGATGGTTTCCAGCTTCATCGATACCCTTGCAAAGGGCATGAACTCATCCTTTTTTATGGCTGCATAGTATTCCATGATGTATATGTGCCACTTTTCCTTATCCAGTCTATCACTGATAGACATTTGGGTTGGTTCCAAGTCTTTGCTATTGCGAATAGTGCGGCAATAAATACACATGTGCATGTGTCTTTACAGTAGAATCATTTATAATCCTTTGGGTATATACCCAGTAATGGGATTGCTGGGTCAAATGTTATTTCTGGTTCTAGATCCAAAGTTTGACTTCATTAACAATTACAGCAATTTTCAAATCAATGTAAAATTTTCTTTGGAATTATTTATTTAGAAAAAGCAACTAATTTTTATATTTCTTGTAGCTATTAATGAAACAGTATATTCATTATTTTTATCTATTGAGAGTCAACATTCCAAAAAAAACTTCTTTAGTTCCAATAAATCTGAACTGCCTTGTTTTCAAGGATTTATGAATTATTTAGACTCAAGGTAGGATCATCCTTTCTAGATATTGATACTAGGAGAGTGCATCAATTAAAAAATAATTGACCAGATTTTGGAAAGTACGTGCTACGAATCGAATTGTGTTTCTCCTAGACTCACATGTTGAAGTCCTATGCCCAATGACAATATCTGGAGATAGGGCTTTTACGAGGTAATTAAAGTTAAATGGTGCCAGAAGGGTAAGATCTTAATACAATAGGATTCTCAGCTTTATAAGAATAGGAAAAGAGAGTGATCTCTCCCTCCACTTTCACATATCAAGGTAACGACATGTGAGGACACAAAAAGAAAGTGGCCATGTGCCCTCCTCCGAGCCAAACTATGCGGGCCGTTGATGTTGAACTTTCTAGCCTCTGGAACTGTGAGAAAATAGGCTTTTATTATTTAAGCCATCCAGTTTATTGTGTTTATTAGGGCTATCCAAGCTGACTAAGAAAGCCAGTATCCCTTCCAAAACTAGAACGCTGCACTTGGAGACACAAATCCTGTGGTTTTGCGGCAATTCTGCCACTCGAAATGTTTGCAGACATGACCAATTCACTTACTGGCTTTGACAATCAGTGCCTTTCTCTGTAAAATGAAGACAGTCATCTTGTTAGTAATCTTGATGGTAATCTTGGATTAAATGGGAAATAGAGGCAAAAATGGTTTCAAAACTAGAAAACATTGTATAAAAATAAAATATTCCTTTTAAATTCAAAATTATTCTTAGAAGAGTTGGTGTCTATTTACTTATGTGAGATATGTCTCGATAAATTCTAAATATATTATAATATATTTATAAAAAATATACAATTAATATAATATATATATTATTTTTTACAAAGTCATTGTTTTAAAGAGCCAGTACTATAGATGATGAGAATTCAGAGTCAGTCATTCTCATTTTATGTTAAATTTTGAAAAGTTATTATAAGCACATAAAATGCACCATTGTAAAATGTGAAATACTGAGCTATATAGGCTTGCTATAGAGTAATGTTTCTTGTGCATTTACTTTATATAAAATATATTGTAAGTTCAAGTTTATCTTCAAATAATTCAATAGTTTGAAAGTTAGAGCATGTGCAGTTTAATGAGTATTTTCCAATTTTTAGATGATTAAAATATTATCATTATTGAGACAGATGCAGTTCATGAGCAAAAGAAGCAAGACTATATCATCAGTTATTAAAGGAATGAGAAAATCTTGCATCCAAGCTTAACTAGGTTTTCGTATGAAAAGATAAAAGATGAAATAGAAGAATTCGCAAATCTAAACATGAGAATATTAGGGCCATAAAAACTTTAGTGAATGTTAATTGTTAAATGAATCAATTGTATAAATAGTTGTTTTGATGTGGCAACAACATCAAATATATGGTAAAATGGCATTTGAAGTAGAAGTTATGGAACTTTAAAATAATAATGGTAATAATTGTGATCTATAACCCCTCATGACATTAATAAAGAATCACTGATTTGAGAGTAGAAGTAAAAGCTTACTAAATTGCACTTCTTGCATAAAGAGACTCAGTCCAACTTACTTAAATTAAAAATGAGATAATTATTTGTCAAATTTTAATAAAAACTAAAAGCAAAAAATACATACTTCTTGAGGCAAAGGGGAACACTACACAAAACTATATTCAATTTACACACTAAAACAAGAGTATAAAATATTCAAAGTTAAAGAATATGAAAACCCTCAATGAATGTTATCTTTCAACATATTCTAAAATACATATTATAAAATAAGTATAACTGAAAGAATGGTAAAAGTAGATGAGATGCAGAGGAACAAAATAAAATGGAAGATGGCAATACAAATGTCAAGACAAAATAGAATTCAAGGTGAAAACCATAAAAATAAATTTTGCATTTAATGAAAGGTACTGTTATCTTTTAGGCAGTCCTTATAATACTTAAAAACTTTTATGTAACAAAATAATGCCAACTAATCATATAAATTAAAAGCCATTGGAGATGCGAAAAGAAAAATGAAAACATGAGCACTGGTAGATGTTACTTATCACTATCATTCTAGGACAAATCAAATAGACAAAAAGCAAATGAATGTGTCAAGATATAAAGTTAATTACCAGCATGCTGTTTACTCAGTGCTAAAGGAGAGGAACCCATAGGTTGATTCTATCCAACAAAAGACAAAGCAAGCTTGATAGAAGAGAAAGAGAAGAGAGGAGAAGAATACCAAACTACAGCCAATCTAAGGAGATTTTTTTCTGTTTGCACATATTTGGGGCTAGTGATTAGCAAGCAATTAGCCAGGAAGTGAGTCTAGCCCATCTGTTCTTACATAGGCCAACTAGTCAGTATGAAAGGAAACAGCTTTAGCTGTTCATGAAATCCCTAGAAGACCTCACAAGTTTATTATGGTGTCTTTGTGACAACCTGCCTCCACGAAAAGATGTCTGCTAGAGTTCATTTTGAAGCATTTCTAGTTAGGTTAGATATGCATCATTTCCCTGTTCAAAATTTCTCAGGTATAATCAGAATTTATCAAAATAAATATTATATATAAAATGCTTAGAAAAAAATCTATGAAATAAAATACTTCACATTGCTTACATAGATATTTGTGGTGGTGGTGTTACAAAAAGTGATTTCTATCTACATTTTCCCAAATAATACAGGTCTATTATTTTGTGATTAGTAAACCTACCTAAAAATTATATTTTTAAAAATAATAATTGATTTCAATCACTGAGCATCCATGTGTCTCATATATGTTGCTTCATTCAGTTCTTCAGCAAAAGCCAATATAGTATATATTATCACTCCATTTAAAGATAAGGAAATAGATCCAGAGAGACAGTACCTGATTAATCCAAGGATACCACTGATTCTATTTTGACCCACTAAAAATTAATGGCATTGCCAAGAAAAATAAAAGTTTGTGAATGGGTGCTCACATGTTGAAATAATGAATTAAGAAATAAAATAAAAATGACAAGTTCTGTGGTTTTGTGACAGTGACATATTTGAACCTAGTGTTAGAATGCTCAAGTTTGCTCTGTCACACAATAGCTGTATGGTTTTGGGCACATAACTATCTTTTTCGAAGCAAATTTCCTCCATTACTTTGCAATTATAATAGTACCTACTATTATATTATGATAGCGTTAGAAAAGGTAGTATTCATATATCTCTTACAACTGCATCTGGTATGTCTGAGGGAGAGGAAGGGCTATGTGGCTTGAGCGTATCAGCAGAAGGAAGAGTGAGATGAGATGAGATGAGATGAGATGAGATGAGATGAGATGAGGTGAGGTGAGGTGAGGTGAGGTGAGGTGAAGTGAGGTGAGGTGAGAGATGACTAAGGCTTTGCTTTCAAGTGAGATAGGAAGCCATTGGAGCATTCAGGGCCATGTAATGACAAGATCTGACTTGTATTTTAAATGGATTATGCTTCTGGTGTTTTGTAAATTAATAATGGGGTGCAAGGGTAGGAGGAGGAAGACCTATTAAGATGCTATTTCAAATGCAGAAGAGAAATAATGGTATCTTGGGCCAATAATTAGTTCTGAGAGGTCCAGAATGTACAGTTTTGCAGGGTATCCATACACAAAGTTTACTTGTCATCATGATAACTCTAGGTAAGTCCAATATGATGACATTGCTGTATACAGTCTCCCTAGTCTACAATTACAAAATAGTGGCAACTTATTATACAACTTGTGTACTTTCTTTAGCAACAGATGAGTTTGTTTCAGATATCATTTAGTGATAGCAGATGACCTAAGGCTGATCAGTTGACACCAAATGAAAAAGCTACAAATGACTGAAATTAAAGTTCACAATTGCTAATTGGCAAATTATTAGT
Organism: Macaca thibetana thibetana; assembly: GCF_024542745.1. NCBI lineage: Eukaryota > Metazoa > Chordata > Mammalia > Primates > Cercopithecidae > Macaca > Macaca thibetana. The sequence goes on from NC_065580.1 coordinate 43,737,189, forward strand.
GAATAAATAAAAAATTATCAAGTTGTACTGCTTATTTCAAGGAAATATGTAATTTAACTATATAAAAATTACATTAAACATAATTGATGTGTTAATGAAGATTTTTTTGAAATCTCTTATTTATTCCAAAGTTGAGCGTAACTGCTTCTTCCTGCTAACAGATGGGAGAGGAATGGAAAGTCTTGTAAAAATCTGAGATTTGGAGAAGTATATCTCTATACTCTTCTCTTTTTGTTTATAGATAGGCAGGAGAAAGAGAAATGGTAACAGCCAGAGAAGATGACCTATTATTTAGAAACGTTTATTAAATCTTTGAATACTCAAAGAAAAGGACAGAGCTACATTTGTCAGTTACAATTAAGTTACTTTGCCTAAGTATAAGGAATATGTCTCAACATTACTGAGAATCTAAGGAAGAGAGAGAAGCAGAGAAAGCCAGGGAAGCTAGAGTCAACTGAAGAAAAACAGCTTAAAGAAATTAAAAAAATAATGACTAACTTTTTCAATTCCATTCTTTTATCATCATGTGAACGTCCTTCCATCTTCCTAAATTTCCTGTGAAGTCCACATAGCAAATCCAATGCCTTCTTTAAGTGGTAATGGTGTTGACATGTGTTAAACAAACAAAAAAGCCTGGGATCCATATGTAAGTTAATGAATGAAAATGTCAATACATGGAAATACTATGACAGAGCAGGAATTTGGAGCCACTGTTGACTAGAAAAACATTAGACATCTGGCCCCTGCAATCCCCAAGGAGATTTGGGGACACATGCACATGGATCCCTCTGCACATGTACTGGATTTTGAGCTATTCTGATTTGGATCTCTAGAAACAAGGTACTTTGACTAATGTGTGAGCTAATGCCTCAGCTGGGTGCTGATCATTTGAAATAATTGTATATTGAGGATGTGACTAATCAACGGATAAATTAATCTCATCTACTTGCAGTATTTGGCAGGTTAGCCATCAACCTCAGGGTCTTTTCATATCCCTGAACGCTGTGGTTCTCTAGCTTTATTGCACATTAAAAATACATTGGGATCTTTGAAAAAATGTCTATATTTGAATCTCATCCAAAATCAATTGAATAAGAATTTCATGTGTAGATAAGCTTGAGAATCACAGTAGGTGCCAAATAACTGTAGAATAATTTAATCTGGGTGTACTAGCCTATAATCCCTGGTTTGCACCAATCAACCAATCACTAATTCATTAAAAAAATAGTCCCCTGACTACATAGAATATACTTTATTTAGAATGGCAGAGGAATGTATGAAGCATGGGTCTTATCCTTAAATAATTTATCATAAAATTGAAAGAACTGGGTTCATATATGATAAATTACTGTCAAGAGTCAAAATTGCTCTATGACTTCAAGTATTAAAGTAATAATATGGGGCAGGGTAATTGGGAATTGCTTTAAGGAGGAAGTTTATCTGGGTTACTGTTACTTACTTTTGGAGAAAAGCAGTAGATAGCTATTATGGAGGTATATGATTGATCCAAGTTACTTTCAAATATCAAGAAATGTCATTATTATTGAAGTAGTATTCCAAATTTTAGAATTTGTTTTGTAAACAAGCAGATATGATGAATAAGTTGCAAATCATAAAGACTGACTATTCTTGAACAGAGTTTTATGCTGTTCATCAAATTTTATGGCAAAGTTAGTCAACTAATATACATAGTACTCATTATTCTTTAAAGTAATTAAGGAGAAATCATCAGTCACATACATGATAATTATTGTTTTTGTGCAATAAAAAATGGTTTCTCATCTTACTTTATTGTCAAGTATATATAATCTATAACATATCAGTGTAGAGCCACAGCTCTGAAGCCAGAACGCCTTGGTTTCAATCCTGGCTACTCTGCCTTCTGTATGACCTTAAACATAGTACTTAACTTCCATCTCCTCTGTTTCCTTATATATGAAAAGAGGATAATACTATTATTTTTCTTTAAAAATTATCAGGGGGATTGAATTAGATAATACATGAACAGCACTTAAAACAGTACCTCTCAAATAGTCTGTCCTTAATAATAGCTGCTATTAGGGCCGGGAGCAGTGGCTCACGCCTATACTCCCCACACTGTGGGAGGCCAAGGCAGGCAGATCCCCTGAGGTTGGGAACTTGAGACCACCCTGGCCAACATGGCGAAACCCCGACTCTACTAAAAATACAAAAAATTAGCCAGGCATGGTGGTGGGGCACCTGTAGTCCCAGCTTTTCAGAAGGATGAGGCATGAGAATCAGTTGAACCCAGGAGGCGGAGGTTGCAGTGAGGCGAGGTCATGCCACTGCACTCCAGCCTGGGTGACAGAGCAACACTCTGTCCCAAAAAATAATTATTAATAAGAATAATAGCTGTTTTCAGTGTCATGAATTTTCTTGGAAAACATATATTATTTGGTGATTATCATTATCATCCATAAACACACCAAAAATTGACACTTTCATTCATATATATATATATATATATATATATATATATATATACACACACACACATATACACACACACACAGAAATATGAAAGGCTGCTTTGTTTAAATCTTATTTCTAATAACTACAGTATTTGGTTCCTACAGGCTTCCACTGAAAGAGCCGTAAAAGCTGCGAACATTGGCAGGTTAATCATCCCTTCCACGCCTCAGTTTCTCCCCTGTAAAATGGGGATAATCATATTTCCTACTTCAAAGGATTGTGGTGAGGATTGAGTAATTTATGCAAAGCACTTAAAACAATACCTGGCACAAATTAAACACTATGTGTTAGCTATTATTGCTATGGTTATCATTATTTTTATGATTGTGCTCCATTCATGATCTTCCGCTTCAATATTCCCACAGTTCCTCAGCTCCCTGAAGGGTTCTTTACTGGATCCCCTCTACCCATGTTAATTTCCCTGGTTGCATGTGAGCTTTAGGCAGCAGAAAATGACTACCAGCTTGTTAATAGCATTCTGACTGAAACTCATTTTTATAGAATGTCCTGGGAATTTACATCTTAAACCTTTCATCACTAATCCCATTGAAGGATATTCTCTAAGTGTAGGTAACGAAGGGCCAAAACACATCCTCACTGCCTTGCACTGGTGCGGGCAGGAATAGAGCCAGAGTGAAGGGGAAACTGTTTTCTGGATCTTTGCTCCATTGTACATCTCAAGTCACTTTAAAGAAAAAGCTGCTCTTTCCTTCTGAAGAAGGGAGAAAGCTTTTTAGCTCTTTGACACTTAAAATTTGGAGTGGGAATAACTGAAGATGACAAAAATGCACTTGACTAACTCCACAATTTTTTTTTTCCGAGGTTGGCATTATTATTTATGTTCCTCTTTCTTAGGCTAATAATAGCTGTGATAATGGTACTTTGGGTCCTATGTGGTTATGCACTGAGATCCTTTTGGAAAATGAAAACTATGATAATTTTTTTCTTAAATGTACCAATAAAGCAGATTTTTTAACACTGAAAGGAAGAATAAATTAAAACTATTTTCTTAGCATTTTAGTAGGAAGAATATTCTAATAACACTAAATAGGTAAATTGTAGCATTCCATTTTGAAAATAATCAATTTAAGCAGATTTCAGCAGTAAATTTAAATCTAATCTGCATTATTAAATAAAAAATGATAGTGCTCTATTTTGTTTTACCTGCATTTGAGAATAAGTTTCTTTTATCTAATGGAAGAGAACAAAAAGAACAGACACAGTATTTTAAAAACAGCACCCTAAGGATTTTTAAAAACCAGAAAATTGAAATAACTTTGTGAAGATGGCATAATATGACTTTTAGAATTTTTAAAAAGCTTCTTTCATTAAAAATCACCCCCAAACTACATTCCTTATAAAAGAATTTCTCTACTCATTTTTATTAGTTTAGCTTTAATGTCAGTACTCAGGTTTATAAGTGCAGTATTAGAAAAACAATGGATTAATAATAGATGTCATATGATGCTTTTATATCTCATATTATGTTTGATTCCTCATTGCTTTTCTCAGTTGCTTTAATTCCTAATTACCTCCCCCAAACAGAGAGCATCTGCCAATTTCATTATATGGGAACTTAATAATACTTAATTAAAATACAAAGCTCTTCTTGCTATCTACTATTTAATTGAATGTGATTTAAATAAAACAATAATGGAAAGTATCAGATAGTTCATATATATTTCTGTTTGTAAAAGGATAATATCTTGACTATTTCTTCAGAGTAACCATACGTTTTATAATTTTATCTATATTATAAAAAGAAACTTTATACAATATTATTCAATTTTCTTTCCTTCTAGCACTTAAAACTACATCTTACTGTAGCTTTTTAAATATTAACTTTTATTTTGGACATTCAAAGCAATGCATTACATTTTTCTATATCTTAAAAAAAACCATAAATATGTTTGTAATGGTTTCAAAATATTCCTCTGCAGTGCCTAATAAGAGTAAACATACTTTCACTAGTGATTTTTAGATCACTTTATTATGATATAATGAACATACAGAAAGCTGTACATATTTAATGTATACATCTTGACGAGTTTGGAGATGAGTATACATATGTGAAACCATCACCACAATCTGTCATAAACATATCCATCATCTCTAAAAGTTTTATGTATTACTATTGTTAAGTTTCAGTGGGGGACAAGAACACGTAACGAAAGATCTACTCTGAGCAGATTTTTAAGTAGACAATACAGTATTTTTAAACCATATTTACTATGCCATACAGTATATCTCTAGGACTTGTTTATCTAACATAAGTGAAACTTTGTAGCCTTTGACTAATACCTCCACATTCACACTTGCCCCAGCCCCTGACAACCACCCATTCTACTCACTGCTTCTATGAGTCTATTTTAAATTCCTCAGGTAAGTCGTATCATGGAGCATTTGTCCTTCTGTGTCTGACTTACTTCATTTAGCATAATGTCCTCCAGGTTTATCCATGTTTTCAGTGGCAGGATTTCCTTCTTTGTTTAATCCTGAATAATATATACATATGCATTCTGCATTTTCTTTGTTGATATATATGTTGAATCAATATTGAGGTGAATTTAATTTTTTATGTGGTAAATAATGTGGTAAATAATGTTGCAATGAAATGAAGGTGCTGTTATCTTTCTAAGATTCTAATTTCAATTACTTTGGATATATACTCAGAAGTGGGATTGCTGAATCATATGGTAGTCATATTTTTAATTTTTAGAGTAACTTTCGTACTGGCTACACCAACTTACATTCCCACCAACAGTGTTCACATTTTCACTTTGCTTTACTCCACATCCTTGCCAACACATCTATCTACCTATTATCTATCTATCTATCTATCTATCTATCTATCTATCTATCTATCTAATAGCCAACCTAACAGGTGTGAGGTGATATGTTATTGTGTTACCCTAAGTACTTTTTGCTTGAAAATTTTGTTGAAAAGTGTGAGTATATGATAAACAGCTAACTTAATATTTTAGTAGAATTCATAATTATGAAATAGCTACTAGTTACTCTACTAATGTGAAGAAAGAATAATAATAATCATGACAGGAGAATCCAGATGCCATGAACTGTTGTTTTCTTTCTCTTTATATCTAATAATAATTTTTGTAAAAAGAATAAGTAAAGAAATATGGATCACGGTGAAAAAAAGCTTGAAACAGTGCATTGTGTTAAAAAATAAATACGTATTTTGTAAGAAAACAAGTTTGAAAGTAATCTTCCGTGCATATCTTTCCATTTGTCATATTTGCTTCAAATCATTTAAAAAATAATACATTATAAACTCAGTTGAAGTCCCTTGTGTGCCTCTTCCCTATCTTATTTCCCTCCATTATTTTCCACTAACAAGAAGTTGCTATTTAGTTTAGTTGCCCACAGTTTTAGAGTTTTATAGCATAAGACAAACATCCAGAAATGTCTTAGTGTGAATTTTTGACATTTCTTAAATGTGTACACATAATTATAGTTCATTTAACTTGTATATGGTTATGTGTTGTTGTTGCCATGGTTATTTTATTTTATTTTTTTTTGGAGATGGAGTCTCACTCTGTTGCCTGGGCTGGAGAGCAGTAATGCGATCTGGGCTCACTGCAACCTCTGCCTCCTGGGTTCAAGTGATTCTCCTCTCTCAGCCTCCCAAGTAGCTGAGATTACAGGTGTGCACCACCACACCTGACTAATTTTTGTATTTTTAGTAGAGACAGGGTTTCACCATGCTGACCAGGATGGTCTTGATCTCCTGACCTCAAGTGATCCACCCGCCTTGGCCTCCCAAAGTACAGAGATTACAGGCATGAGCCATTGTGCCTGGCCCCTATTTAATTTGTGTGTGTGTGTATATATATATATATATATATATATATATATTTTTTTTTTACCAGGGTAAGCCATGGTGAGAGTGGGAAGAGAAGCCAGGGGTGGGTGGTAACTATCTGCCAGGAAGAGGGTGTATTTTGTCACTGACATTGTTTAGAATTGCTAACTTTTTGTTGTCTTACTGTTGTTAAATACAGACAATTCTCCCCCTTTTTGTTTGCACCTATGCTGAACACTCCCACCACCTCTGCTCCACCTTCCTCCTTGATACGCTACTACAGATTATATTGATTCTGTATTTTTTAATTTCTTCTCTTTTTGTATTCGTGTGAGTCAGTGCTACTCAAAGTATATGGTTTACAAACTGTTTAGACCTGGTCAGTAATGAGATAAGAAGCTTGTACCACAATGCATATCAATCTATTGTTTCCTTCATCCAGAAAGCCACGCTAAAAGACAAAACAAAACAGTATATGGAAACGAGGCAGTTTAAACCAGAGTATGTGCAATGAGGTAATTGATTTGCCTCTGAAGCAACCCCCTTATTTCACAAGAGATTGGTAACAAACTGTTCACAGAGCAACACTATGCACTTTTTGAATAGCATTGCTTTGGGATGGTTGCAATTTTTCTTACATATTACTCATAATTCAGAAAATATATTTAATGTGCTTCCAGGTTCATGAGCAAAAGAGTTTCTCTGCATTCCTTCTTAGGGGTAGAATTGCTGGGAATTGGGCTGTATGCATATTCAGCTTTCCCACATATCAGCTTTAAATTGCTCTCCAGAGTGATTATACCAGCTTACCCTCTGACCAGCATTGCTGCAGGTTTCAATTTTCCCTAAACCCTCACCAATAGCTAGAAATGTCAGGCTTTTTTACTTTTTTATTTTTTTAATTGAAGTGGAATAGTATGCTTTCTCTTTTCATGTTTTTGTTTTTGATTTTTGCTTATTCATTTGGAAGATTAATAAATTTTGGTTCTGGTTTTATATGAGATTGTTTCATGTTAACCTTATACCCAGTCAATTTGCTGAATTATCTAACTAGTAGTGTTCAGAATTTATAAATAGATTCACTTAGATTTTATAAACAACTACATTATCTACAAAGTACAACAGTTGTGCCTTTGATTTCCAATTTTTTCCCATCTGCTTTACCTATCATATTGCATTGGCTCAAATCATCAATATAATGTATCTTCCTATTAAGTTTGAGAATGCTTCTATTTTTCCACTGTCATGGTGGTGCATGATGATGATATTTGCTGCAGATTATGCCTATGAATTTATGGCAGCCATGAAAATGTACTTTGAAGCCTTACAGTTATAGGAAATTGACCTAATTGACCAAAGGCCCCAGTGGTCACACTCTGAGACTTACTGCTGTGTTTGCTCTGAGGCCATGCTTCAATGGGTTGCTCCAAGCCAATGACTGAGCATGGCAAGAAATTAGGTGAGGCCCATTCTTAGAACACATGGTACTCCACTGATGGCTGAATTTGGCTTTAAGAATCCCTGACAATCTGGCTGAATTTTCTTTAAACTCCCTAAGAGTCTCAGATGCTTCCACACAACCTTCTTTCCTTCACACAGGGTCTGACTTGCCTCTTGGCCTGACAGCTCTCCCAGCTCCTCGGCTCCCTTTCCTTGTTCTCTCATACAGACATTTAATAAAATACTTGTACATTTAATCCTGTGTTGACATCTGTTTTCTTCTATGAGGAGCTAGATTAGCATAACCTTTATCTAATGAAGAAAATTTCCTTTCATTCCTACCTCTGTAGGAGTTTTTAACACGCATTTCCTTCTTGTAGGTGAATTCAATGTTTTGGCTCATGTCATTATTACTTCTCTTTGGAGGAGTAAAATGTCAAGCAAAGTTTCATTTGATTCTCCCTACACCTCATTTGCCCTCTCTCAGATCCTCATTTTTTTCCACCTATTCTTAAAATTGCTTGTTTGAAGTTGAAGAGACTAATCACATTATCCAGAATTTTCCCCCCACCTTCTTTCCATCTAGGAAGAATGGTGAGACAACTTTCCTGTTTTTAGAGGTTTTCTATTTTTTCATGTTAATCATAAGTGTTTTCTTATGGACTCCTACCCATGCCCTACAGTCTGCTTTCCCTAAAGTTGTTTGTGGGGTATTAACAAAAATGTGCAAGATAATGGTAACTCACTGTCCTCTGTCATAGCTAGCTTCTGGGGTGGAAAAATGGTAGCTGCTTGTGTTGATATTTTCTTTTTCTCCACACCCGGATAGCACATGTCACCATTTATGGTATACACTTGTGACCCTATCTCATTATAAACGCTATTTTTTTTTTCATCTGTTTTCCTAATTTTCTTTGTTACTCTTCTTAACTTGTAGGGAAAGAAACTTCTGTAATCTTCCTTCGACAGTACCATTTTAACATGCAATAGAAATGAAAACAGTGAAACTATATTGGCTCTAAATGAAAAACAAACTTTGAAGTCAATGTTTTTTCCTGATTGGAAGCTCTCATTTGTTACATCAGAGATACCATTCAAGCCAGTGCATTCAATTACAAAGTTTGTGAATGGCACTTGTTTCCAGAAGCAGAATTCTGATGTACATACCTGCCAACTGTTAGAAAACTTACTGCAGTGCAAATGATTTTAAACATATTACATTGAAATGTGTTTAGAAAAGGATAGAGAATTCCCTAAATACCTAATGCCGGTCTGTACTGCAATAATCTCATAGTATGAGTGAGTGAAATTCAGTACAGAGTGAATAGGGGCCTCAATTGAATGTCTAATGTCCAGAATTATTAGGTCAGGATGTCAAAAGTCTGGGAATATTGGTTCAGAACACTTGGCCTGGCTCTGGCCCTCACATCAAGCAGAAAGCAAGGGATAAATTCCCAGCCTAGCATAAACACAGTTCACCTGATGGAGAAATCGAGTAAGGTGAACCGACATCATAAACTTCTCCATACCAAACACAAAGCAGCGAATATAAAATATAATAATTTAATATTTACTTAGCAAATCAAAAATATGAAAGGGAAATTCTTGAGTGCCCAAAATAAGCACTTCAAAGTAAAATTGATGAAGAGGAGTTTAACGGAATGTTCTATAGATATATGCTTTGTACTAGGAGACAGTTTTAGTGCCTATGTTGAGGATAGTAATTCATAACATATTTCTCAAAAAACCTGGTTCTATATTTAATACGATTACATTTTTGTGTTTTCTCTTATATGTTATAACAAGACTTTATTATATACAGAAAGTCTGAAAATTTTAAAAATGTAGCTTTTGAAATTAAAAATTCAACACTGGTTAAAAAAATGTAAATTCATTGGAGGTAAGTTTGGTGTACTGAGGAAATCAAATATATTGTTGAACAAAAGATGAAGAAATAGAAAATAAAGATGTTATAAAAACTCAGAGAATAAATGATGAGAAAGTTCAATACATGTCAAACAGGCATTCCAAAAGGAATGAAGAGGAAGACTAGGGAAGAGACAAAATAATGGCTAATAATTTCTCAGAATTTAATAAAAGCAGGAGTCATCTGACTGAAAAAGGCACACTGAATCTATAGAAGAAAAATTAAAACACTGGCGAGTTATGTACTAAAGCAAACATTAAATACAGTGTTTCATAATTACATATTTAGCAATTATGCAAATAATGGTAATTATTTGCATTTATTACTAAATATGTATAGTTATGAAACACTGTTAGTCCATTCTTACACTGCTATAAAGAACTGCCCAAGACTGGGTAATTTATTTTAAAAAAGAGGTTTAATTGACGCACAGTCCCGCGTGGCTTGGGAGGGCTCAGGTAACTTACATACATGGCAGAAGGGGAAGCAGACACATCTTACATGGCGGCAGGCAAGACAGAGAAGAATGCATGTGTAGGGGGAACTATCAAACACTTGTAAAACCATCAGATCTCATGAGAACTCACTCACAATCATAAGAACAGCATGAGGGAAACTGCCCCCATGATCCAATCACTTCCCACCAGGTCCTACCCCCGACATGTGGGGATTATGGGGATTACAATTTGAGATGAGATTTTGGCTGCAGACACAGAGCCAAACCATGTCAAACACTTTCCACGTGCCAGGTACTATGCCATTATGCTCTTAAGATACAACGAAACAAGAACATAAGCAGTCGGGAAGTTAACACTCTGATACAAGGAGGTTCAATAAGCAAACATAGATAAAACCACAGTGGTCTCATAGAGGCCGGTAAAGTATAGTGTAACTAAGGGACTGGAGAGGAGGAAGGTCCATCGCTGTCTCACAAAGTCAGGGAGTTCTTAAAATGAAATGGTGCTTGAGCTGAGTTTTGAAAAAAGCAAATAACATGGAAGATTACTGCTTCAGCAAGTGAGAGAAATAATTCTAGGCAATCTGCACACAGGCACAATGATGTGAGAGGCTGCATCATCTTCTGGGACCTGCAGATAGCCTGATGAAGCAGAGAGTGGGAAGCAGTCAGTAGTGTGCAAGGATGAAAGCAAACACAAACCAGAGTACTCCATGTGCATTTCTGCTATAAGAAGATGGCACTTTGTCCAAGAGAACAGTCCCATTCAAAGCGTGATCTGTGAACTGAAGCCAATCTGCCAATTTTCTTACTGGTCCTCAATGAGATAAATAGAAAACATGAGAGAAAGCATTTAGAAACTTTTATGGAAGTTTAGTATTACCAGGAAATCCAAGTGTATGACTTTATATTTTACAAATGTATGCATCTTAAAGAGACTAGAAATTAAAAAACAAACAACAGCAACATTAAAAACTAAATGTTTAAGGTGATGAATGTCCCAAATACCCTGATTTGACAATATTATATGAAAATATCAAAATATCACATATACCCTGAAAATATACATGCCTATTATGTATTAATAAAAACAAAAACTGTTCTTTCTCCATAAATAGTTTGAGAGGGCTTCTGAAATATTCTAAATCAGGGAAAAACCATTACAATAAGGCAATCATCACAATTTTATGTATGAGAAATATGGGCTCAGAGTAGTAATGCAACTTGCTTAAGTTCAAATAGCAAGTAACTGAGGAACAGTCCTCTTTAACTCTGTTTATATCAGATATTTACACTTTATTGTGAATTTAAGCCATCCTATGTTCTTCAGGGAAATATTAAAAATAAATATTTTCCCACAGGGCGCGGTGGCTCAAACCTGTAATCCCAGCACTTTGGGAGGCCGAGGCGGGCGGATCATGAGGTCAGGAGATCGAGATCATCTTGGCTAACACGGTGAAACCCCGTCTCTACTAAAAATACAAAAAAAAAAAAAATAGCCAGGCGTGGTGCGGGCGCCTGTAGTCCCAGCTACTCAGGAGGCTGAGGCAGGAGAATGGCGTGAGGCCCGGGAGGCGGAGCTTGCAGTGAGCCGAGATCGCGCCACTGCACTCCAGTCTGGGAGACTGAGCAAGACTCCGTCTCAGAAAAAAAAAATAAAAATAAAAATAAATAAATAAATAAATATTTTCTCTTAAAGGAGTTTTAAACATAACTACTAGCCATATTGGAAAAAATACAATAAACAGTAAAGTATTCTTTTAAAGAAAATATACAATACACACTCTATGGTTTACCCCACCTTCTTCAAAGCCATACAGATTAGAGAAAATATATATTTCCAAAAATGTATAATCATTTTGGAAAATAAGGAGGAGACACTACGATGGACTAATGATTGTGAAAATAAGGAGACACCATGATAGACTAATGAATCTTGAAAACATAAAAGTAGATGAAATATAAATAAACAATAAAATCACAGCTCAAAATCAATGAAGGATGCTATTATAGCAAAAATGGAAGATGTGGCAAGGAAGCTTCTTGCCCAGAAATGGTGGATACTCATCTCTGGAAGAGAAGACACAGAAGAAAATAACAAGATTATTCGAGTTGACACAGACAGAGTAGCCAGTCTCTTGTACATCTTGAGATAAGCAGCAGCAATGGCATGGCTTGATTATCTTAACATGGGTGCAATGGAGGGGGACTTTGCTCTGAGAACAATGACCCAGATAGATGGCAACACTTGGGAGAAGTGGGGAGAATCTGCAGGCCACAAAACTAGCCTCAGGTGTGGGCATGACCCATGGCTACTCCCGCTAAAAACATACCAAATTAAAAGCCATGATATGTCCCTGCCCCTCCACTAAGCAGGCAGTGCAGACAGAATCTAGAAAAGCATCTCAACTCCAAAAAGTATGCGTAATAAAAAATTAATAAAATTAAGGAAAGCCAATGTATTAGTCCATTCTCACACTGCTAATAATGACATACTCAAGACTGGGAAACTTATAAAAGAAAGAGATACCGACTCATGGTTCCGCAGGGCTGGGGAGGAATCAGGAAACTTACAATCATGGGAGAAGTTGAAGTAAACATGTCCTTCCTCACATGGTGGCAGCAAGGAGAAGTGCTGAGGAAAAGGAAGAAAGCCCCTAAAAAAACCATCAGATCTTGTGAGAACTCACTCACTATCACAAGAACAGCATGAGCAACATGAGGGTATCCACCCCCATGATTAAATTACCTCTCACTGGGTTTCTCCCACGACATGTAGGGATTATGGGAACTACAATTCAAGATGAGATTTGGGTGGCAACACAGCCAAACCACATCAGCCAACATCATAAGTGAGTGATGATCAACTCAAAAACTAATACAACAAAGTAAGCAGAGTTAATAAATGTAAGCTGTAGAGGACTTTAAATTGTATTAAAATTCTGAGAGAAATAAGAGCAGAGGTCACTGAAATACATAGTGTAGTTTTTAGTACAAAACACAACTTCAGTTGTTGAAATGAATAACAGAATGGAGTTAGGTGAGGGAAAATTAGCTTATTGGTTGAATGAGGCAAGAAGTGTTATCAGATGATGGCATAAAAATATGCATATATGACATTCAAAAATTTCTCATGCAGGATGGGTTGAGAGTTTTTAAAATCATTTCAGTAGGAGTTTGAGAAAGAAAGAATAGATACAATAAAGAGAAAGCAAGCAGAATTTCCTAAAACTGAAGAAATATACAAGTTTTGAGATTGATGGGGTCTGTTAAGGACTCAGTAAAAATAAATTTCAAAAGAAAACCCTCACAAAAACAAACAAGTGAGTTTAAATAAGATAAAGTAAAATAATAATAATAATAATAAAGGAAAAAACCTTAGAACTTATTAAGTGTGAGAGAAGAGGAAAAATATCCATATTACCTACAAATACATGAGAATCAAACTGCCATCATCAGCAATGCTTAAGAAGAATAGACAGGATAAGCTGAGAGTGAATATTTTAACTAGTATCCTAAACCCAGCCAAATGACTATTCAATGAGATTGAAATTCAGACATTTTCAGAAATACAGAGACTCAGTAAGATTACCACTACAGAGTTCTCAGAGGATACTGCTGCAAATGAAATATAGTTGTAGGGGGTAGAATAGGAATGTGAATAGCATTAATGGACAAAGTAATAAATAAAACTTCAGTTTACATAAGTAATGTTTAAAAATTAGATGATACATGGGAATGTGGAAAGAAGTTAACTCATGTACATAAGAAAATTTAGTTATAACAATGGACTGTCAAAATAGGTTACATAATAAATGGTATTGTTCACCCACATGGAAATACGTACACATAAAATTCCTAATAAAGTCTGTATGAAATTGACAAACACTGTTTTTAGAAAATAAACTATAACTCCTTAGGTAATAATATAGAAAACTATGTTTTAAATTTGAAATGGGTTAGTCTATGCACAAAAGCTTAATAAATAAAAATATGTACACATATGACTGTGTATTTTAATTAAAATGCCATACAAGTAATAGACTATCCAAAATATTTGAACTAAATGGAACAAATAAAGCAATTAATGTTCAAATTATATGAATAACTAGTAATAAGAAAAAAGACAATAAAAGTTAAGAGTAAGGATGAGGCCCAGGTGCGGTGGCTCACGCCTCTAATCCCAGCACTTTGGGAGGTCAAGGCAGGTGGATCACAAGGTCAGGAGATCGAGACCATCCTGGCCAACATGGTGAAACCCTGTCTCTACTAAAAATACAAAAATTAGCTGGGCGTGGTGGCACACACCCGTAATCCCAGCTACTCGAGAGGTGGAGGCAGGAGAATCGCTTGAACCTGGGAGGCAAAGGTTACAGTGAGCAGAGATCGCACCACTGCACTCCAGCCTGGTGACAGAGCGAGATTCTGTCTCAAAAAGAAATAATAAGGCTGGGTGCGGTGGCTCAAGCCTGTAATCCCAGCACTTTGGGAGGCCGAGACGGGCGGATCACGAGGTCAGGAGATCGAGACCATCCTGGCTGACACGGTGAAACCCCGTCTCTACTAAAAAATACAAAAAACTAGCCGGGCGAGGTGGCGGGCGCCTGTAGTCCCAGCTACTTGGGAGGCTGAGGCAGGAGAATGGCGTGAACCCAGGAGGCGGAGCTTGCAGTGAGCTGAGATCCAGCCACTGCACTCCAGCCTGGGTGGCAGAGCGAGACTCCGTCTCAAAAAAAAAAAAAAAAAAAAAAAAAAAAAAAAAAAAAAAAAAGAAATAATAATAATAATAATAATAAATAAGAGTAAGGATGAGAACAGAGTATTATCTGAAGAGGGAACATGTCTGATTGATAAATATTGTTTAACCTCACTAGTAATCAGGAAAATGCAAATTTAAGCACCAATTGATCTTTTTTGAATGTAAGATTGGTGAAAAACAAAAAGTGTGCTAATAGGAAGTGTTAGTAAAGGGTACAAGAAATTAGAATTTGAAACAGTGTAGTGGAAGTATGAATTGGAAAGCCATTTTAGATGACAATATATAGATACCGATATTTGATTTCAATTGTTGACATATTCTGTAGAGGAACACACACATGCATGTGTATCCAAGAGAACAAACGGACATTTACAGCAACATTGTTTGATGATATAGTAAATGTTTTACATTTGAAAGTGTTTGTTTTGACTGACTCACAGTATTTAGTAGTTCCAGGGAGCATAAAGGTGAGCCCAAACTTCAGGTAGTGAATAGAAAAGCCCATATTTGCAGATGGAAGCCTCATCTTTTATCTTCTGGAAGAGTCTTGTAAACCTAAAGGAAACTAGGTGGCTATGCTCTTAAACTGGGAAAGCAGAATTATGTTTTATTCCCAGCTATATTATCCTGGACAAGTAATTAGACTTCCCATAGATGCCTTCTTCAATTGAGGCATTTCATTGTGAACTGTAATTTTAAATTATTATAAACTCTGTTTTATGAAAGACTCTATGTAAAAAAGAAACTCAAAGCATTTTCTTATCAGATTACCTGCTTTTAAAAGACTATGTAAATATCTACAGCAGACCATATCTATCTACCTTCTCTGAAAATGTCATAGTATTTCTCCAAAATATATTTCTTCTTTATTGATTTATGTTTGTAATTCCTTCCTATTTGTTTTTAGTTTAAATGCCTGATATATTCCATCTGCACAGGACTTTCAGTTAAAACAGAAAAATGCAAAAGGAAAATAAGTATCAGTTACAATATTGTAGATACCCAAAATAGCCATAAAACTTGAGATGCAGAAAATAAAAATAATTTGTGGGTAAGGCAATATATTTTTGTGTCATTGAAATACTGCAAAATAGTCACATTTGGTGGAAAATAAACAGGAAAATACTTTCTTTTTTTTTTTTTTTTTTTTTTGAGACGGAGTCTGGCTCTGTCGCCCGGGCTGGAGTGCAGTGGCCGGATCTCAGCTCACTGCAAGCTCCGCCCCCCGGGTTTACGCCATTCTCCTGCCTCAGCCTCCCAAGTAGCTGGGACTACAGGCGCCGCCACCGCGCCCGGCTAGTTTTTTGTATTTTTTTAGTAGAGACGGGGTTTCACCGTGTTCGCCAGGATGGTCTCGATCTCCTGACCTAGTGATCCGCCCGTCTCGGCCTCCCAAAGTGCTGGGATTACAGGCGTGAGCCACCGCGCCCGGCCGAAAATACTTTCATCTGTAAGTTTTGTCAGTCAATGTAATACTTCCAAGTTGGCATTGAAATTATCCATGGTTTATTTCTTCATTTATTCAACAAATTTTGACTAAATCTATATCATGAACAAAAGGCCATGCCAGTCATAGCATATTTATTTCTTTAGCATGAGTGAGGGAAATAAGAAAAAGGGTTATGATTTTATTCAATGCTAATTCATGAAACAAAATATTTTTGAGGATCTTTATGTGCCAGTTACCTACATATGAGTACAGCAGTGAATAAAATAGACAATTTTGTCCTTATGCTGGTTATATTCTCATGTATCAAGAAATGTGAAAATTGTTATATTAAGTTAAAATGTTTGAATTTATGTTTCTCACATGACTAACATTAGAATAATATAATTAATATATTATATTTAGTACCAAATCTTATAATTATATACAATTAAAAAGCAATGTATATTGCTTTTTATATTGTATTTAGTACTAAATCTTATAATAATTATATATATATAAAATTTAAAAGCTAAATATATATGTATACATATATTGCTTTTTTTCCCCTCCGTATTTTGTCTTCTTAGGGGCAAAACAGTTACTTGCTCCCTGACCTACTGAAATAACTGGTACATATAAGACATTCAATAAGGTTTGTTAAACAAGTATTCAATCTCTATGTACCTCCATTTCTTTAATTACAGATATGTAGATAATAATGATAGTAACAGTAGTTATGTCAATGTTTACATGGTTGTGAAGAATAACATATTGTATTGAAAAATATTTACATGATGTCAGGCGTAAGAGGCTCAATTTTTTAGCCAAATTTTAAAATATTTTAAAAGCATTATTACAAACAGAAACTCGGTGATGATGAAACCTAAGAGAAAAATATGCTTTTAGCGTATCTTTTCAACTTTCCCTTACGTATGTTTCAGAGAGGGAAAAGTGCTATGTCCCCTTCCCCATGTTTTTTTTTTTTTTCCTAATCTATCAGTTTCCTAATAATCAGTTTTATTCCTTATGGTCAAATTTGAGTATTCATATTTCTTTCCTTTCATGAGTATATATATTTGTATAATTTTTAAACAATGTTTGTATAATATTGAGAGAATTTTAATGCTAATGATCATGCCAGATATATTTTTTCTTTAATTAAAAAGATGCTCTACTATACAGTAGTGAAATTCTTTAGTAATTCTCTTCTTTTTGAAAACAAACCACATTTCAGAGGGGGAAAAAAACATGTTATACTCAGAATTCATACATGATAAGAAATTCATTCCACAAGTGGAGTAAGACCTTTAAAAGACCTTTATCTACCTCACAGAATAAATTTGATATGCCTTACAGACCATTATGCGAACTCTCCCTCACTCTGCATGCAGATAGAACCATCTCTGGAAAGTGCTAACACTATAATTTCTATTCAGGTGATGAAATTGTAATAAAAAACAGTTTATTATGCTACGTTTGTATATGATTACATATTAGATGGTAGAAAGTTAACATTTATTTTTCCTCTACTAATAATCATTTTTTAAACAACTAATAAATCCAAGAAGCTTGAAAACGTGTTTAAACTAGAAGATCCATTCTGTAGGTCAGTATGCCCTGCTGGTGGTGCTGCTGAAACTGTTCAGGAGCTAAGCTAAGTATTCACATGTTCCTATGCAGAAACCTACGCAGGTTTCCTACGTATACGTTGTGTAGTATAAGAATTATTTATTTACTAACTAAATAGTTGGATGTATATCTTACTCATTTAAAATGCTATTGAATTTCAGTTTGTTCATTTTCCTACTCGATTATGTGTTTCTAACAACATAAATATTTTCAAGACCTTAATAAATAAGGAAGAACTATAAGATTAACACAAGTAGAACTCATCCTCTGCCTATTAAAATGAACTACTTGACAAGAGTTATGAGGTACTTGAATTTGGTGAAATCAGATTTCTAATTAAGTAAAACGGCTCTATGATGGAATCTACAAAATCAATTTGTTAAATCATTACATTTTAGAGCTAGAAAGGGATAGGAACCATCTTTTTAATACATTGATTTTTAGAGATCAGGAAACTGATACAGTTAAATAACACACCTGATATTTCCCGTAGTCAGGGGAAGACCTGAAATTTAGAAACCAGATGACCTTCCTCTAATTGAAATGGTCTTTACACTGTTCTCTATCTGATCAAATGGTCTTATCTTTAAGAACAACATCTAGCTTGTTAGAAAACATTTATGTGCCGAATAGCCAAGAGAATCAGGCATCCAAAAAACTGCTAAATTGAGAAAAATTACATAAGCTCACAGTCAGAGGAACATGTTATATTACATTGTGTGTGCATTAATATCAATGAGAATTCAATACCAAGATCAAATGTACAATATGCTGTCAAATGTTTAATAATTCTTCTGTGTCTAATTAAGTCTAAGAAAGCTGCACTTATGAGTGAGTCATTGTAATTTCATATTAAGTACAATATAATGAACTGGTATAAATAGGATAACATTGAAGAGCCAATGACTTAAGCTGATTGCCTGAAAGCAGGTTTCATGTTACCACAACCTTTTAATATCAACTTAGGCTTCTGCAGAAGGCAGAAAGAAAAGAGAAATACTATACTTGGTGCCACATGAAGTGGAGCTGGATATTCATGGGCCTTAAGTGATCGATATCTTTATCAGATCTGTGTAAATGTTGTGGGCAAGTACAATTAAAGAGCAAATCCCTGGATCAGCTGGCTAAGCTAAATTTCAGCTCCAGAAGCAGCTGATTTCACTGGAGGGCACTTGTTAGGAAACGTAGGAAAAAACGACAGGAGATGGATGTTTTAAAGCCAATGTATAGGTTAATAATGGGGACTCTGGAATCAGAACACCTAAGTTCAAAACTTTGTTCCAACATTGCCCAGATGTATGATGTCACATAAGTCACTCGCCCTCTCTGGGCACTACTTTTTCCATCTGTGAAAGGTCATATTTTCTTCACAGGACTATTGCAACTTAAAAAAAAATACGCATGTAAAAAAATCCTAGAAGAGTGTCTACCTCTTAAAATACTGAAAAGGAAGCTTTCTTAACATTTCCTTTCTAAGGAAGACAGTCATTCTACTGGCATCCCACCTCTATAACTTCTGGAAATCATCATCATAGAATACTTCCTGGAAAAGGATTAGGCCTGTTTGGGTTAATCAGCCCCTAAACGTCACTTCTGACTAGCTTTTATAGAAACTTGTTGTAAAAATCAATTTTTGTGTAGACCTGTAAACACAAAAATACCCAAACTACAAAGCTATAGATAGAGTGTTTCCTAAAATGCCTACTATGTTTTAAAACATAATTAGGCTCATAATTACCAAGTGCAAATATATCTGTCTCCCCGAAGAAACCACACTGCAAGGAAAGATGAAAGCTAAGAGGAAAACACGAAGTTTTCATTAAATAATTTTGTTGACAATATAACGTGAATGAATTTTCCATTTAATGCAGAGTCTAAACACCTACTCAGGAGAAAGGAGAAGAGTTATTGTTGTTGTTAGTTGTTTCTCAGTTGGCAGAATGTGCCAGACCCAGGCTCTAGGCACAGCTTGGATCCCTCTTCTGTCTTGTCATAACTTAGTAATGGTGATGACCAAGATATTCGTAAGTCCGTGAAAATTCCACGTTAATCCTCACATTACATTTCAGTTATTATCCCTTATATTTACAAAATAATGCTTTATGTTTTCTAAAGTTAAATAAAAGAACATTCTTACTGTCATTTCTATTCTACTGATTGTCTAAATTATGTGTTTAAGCTGACTGACTCCAAAAGATGAATGGATAAAACTTGATTCATCTTCCATAGGCATCTCTTTCAGAGGCATTGCTCAAAGACATTTCCCGACAGAGAAGGACCATTCTTTGGTCAAAGATATTTCAGTAGCTGAGATACAGTTTGGAATAGTGACATTTTCAAACAAGCTTCTAAGTTTCCTAAGATCTTTTTTCAGTGCAACATCCCCAAACAAAAACAGAGTTTACTAAGCAAGGTGTTTACTGACATCTGTGCAACCGAGGCACTGATATCTTAACTGAATTTCTAAGGTAGAGTAGAACCCTTTCCTTTCAAATACAGTTTTGTATGATAATGACATCCAGACTTTCTATGTAATTCAGCTTGTCAGTGGAGGACAACATAATAGATAAGATTGACAGAAGTCTGGAATGAAGTCTGTACATTTTACTATCCAATAAATTATATATGTAATATATATATACACACACACATTAGTGTGATACATCCATCTAATATGCACACATAAACACACATTAAATACACATACATACAAACTAGGCAAATAATTTTGTTTCTGATATGGTATAAATTCTTTTTCTTTCAAATTCACCTAATCTTCACTGCTATGATCATGTTCTTGTTCCATATATATCAAGAAGTATATTTTTTCACAGTTCCAAATGTTTGTAAATTATCTCTCTCTCTTTGGTTGCCATTGTTCATCGTTTATTGCCAGTACCCACACTTTCATCAGTTAATTTCTGTGGTGGTTTATTCTTTCCCATATATGCTGCAGAATGTCTGTCTGCTGTATTAATCTAATGCTTCAGGAGTGGTGTTTCCTTTATTCTTCAGTCTTGGTGCACTGTTTTATGTCTGTATTTCATCTCTCATCCACAGTGTTCTATCTACCACACTGAGGCATGGGGAGGATTATTTTGTACTCTCTTGGGCTGAAAAGTAACTTTCTTTTTGAGGTCTAAGTTGAAAACTGATTCCTCCTTTATGCAGCACCATGACACTCTTGTGTGATGCTGTTAAATACTCTCCCTGGTTGCTGTAGCTCAGAGGACAGCCTTTTGACCATTTCATGCCTACTATTGGGTGGAATAGACGTTTACAGACATTACCCCATTTTATCCCCACAAGAGGTACACACAGCAAGAAACACATTGAGCTAGATTAAATCAATTGCCTGAGGTCACGTATCTAGTAAATTGCAGAACCAGGACTCAAACAAAGGTCTTTTGACTTTAAATCCCTTAGTCTTTCCATTATACTATATTGCCCTCTATTGAGTTCATAATTCATCATGATATATACATTGTAATAAAAATAAAAAGGTACTGAATAATTGTTTATATGTTTTATTTTTGAAAAACAAGATGTCCTATTTTCTTTAATGTTGATTAAAAATCAACTGAATTTTACAAATTATAAACGTTTGACTGCTTAGCTTTTTCTGATAAAGTCCCTAATAGAGCAGAGTAAAATGATTTGCATAATTCAAATACTTCTATCTTGAACAAACGATTATTTAGACTACTCAGCAAGGCAATAGTGTGAAAGTGGAGTTAAAATTTAATGTTTTAAACATTCTTAAACTATGGATTTAAAAATTGCACTCAAAACAGAAGTAGCATTACAAATTTATAACTTATAGTTCAGGAAATTTTCAAAACTTATTTTATAAAATTGAAATGTTCTCCTACCCTCCCCATTGTAAATAAAGTATATAATAATATCCTCTAAGTAAAGTGTTATTAATCAGGAGAATTGGCTATTCTTTCAATCAATGATTATTTTTCTGCTTAAAAGAAAAGTCCATTGCTTCTGAAAAGGCAAATGAAACCTGAATTTTACTTCAAATTAATGTTTGCATTTTTGTTTTGTTACAGTTGGTATTTGTACTGAAGCAATATGCATGATCAATTAGTGAACCCCTGAAACACTGATTATTTTTGCTTTTTAAATGGTTGACTATAATCAGCCTATGAAAGACAGAATTCTTATAAATCTGTTCCTCTATAAAGCCATTTTCTTCTCCCCCTTCTGTGTCCTCTCCCTCCCTTGCTCTCTCCTTTCCTTCACCTTATCCCCCTTCCCTTCCCTTCCCTTCCCTGTTTCCTTCCTACCTACCTCCCTTCCTCCTTCCCTTTCTCCCTACTTCCTTCTTTCCTTTCTTAACCAAAAGTAGTATTCAGTAGGACCTGTCAGTATCTTGCCTTATGCAATCCTCCACCCTAATTCACCATGCACACTAGTGAGAACCTGTATTTCTAGAAAGCACAAGTAATGCATTACCTCAGTGGGCTATGCAAGCACTTTAGCATTCTGCTAAGAAAGTATTTAAATATTTGCATGGTGGCAGAGCCTAATGAGTTAAATGTCGATGCTGCTCTTCACCACACAATGTACAGCCAAAGGCTCTTTGCTTAGTGCCCACCTATGAAAGCCAGTAGGATATATTATGGGAAACATGCATTCAGAGAGAATTTTCATTTAGATATAATATGGTAAAGACTTTGTGTTATTTCCAATTAGAAACACCATGAGAAAGTATGTTTCTCATTACATTTTCAATTTACTCAAGTGTGTGAATAAGCCAAAGGAGTAGCTGAATGTAAAGGAAGAGCTAAGAATTGCTCAAAATATGTAAATCCAGTTTCTTATGCAGACAAACACCACATCTTTGAAATATCATATTGATACCCCTGATGAAACCATTTCAAGTCAACAGGAAATCCTGCAGTGTATTCTCTATTCACATTATATTCAGAATTTCAAGTTTGAATGAGGATTAGGAAGAACTATTATGCCTGTTTCCCCCCGTTTTGTTCTGTATACTTTCTATTTGGGCATTCTTCATAGTTGCATTTTATGAAGAAAGATAATCCTTTTCAAATCCCATTGTCTCTATTCTTCTTTCTGCTGTATGCAAATGCTTATTTACACCAATAGTGCTTATAAAAGTCTTCTATTTTAGAGTTCAGCTGATAGTTTAAATTTTACTCTCTTTTTTGGTAAAAAATTATTCTTTTCTCTGATAGGCTATTTCAACAAGCAGACCCTGTGAATCATTTCTCCCTTATTCTCATCCTGATTATTTCACACTGGGCAGTGCTTCCCTGTAGCCTTTGCCTCATGTTCGAGTATTTTATACTGGCACAAATCAAACAGTGTGACAAATTGCAGAGAACTCCGTCTTCAGATTTGGCATCGCTGTCCCAAACTTGGAACATCCTGACAATGAGATAGTGTTCATAACCTCCTGATGACCACCAATTATGTGTGATTTTCTTGGCAATTTGTTGCCAAGAAGTTGTGATCTGATGAAGCATAAGATATTGATTGCAAGTAGACCAATTGTTTCGTTAGACATAAAAACGATCACACTGAACTTTCAGACAGATCCGTTTATTAGCCATTATATTAATTACCAACTTAAAAAAAAAGACAAAAAAGACTAATTTTGTTTTTCTTACATTGCAGTGACAGGGTTCCTTCACATGAGATCCCAGAGCATTATTCAGACATTATCTTACTTATTCTTGTAATATTCTCTCAAGGTCAAGGAGAGAGATTGCCAACTCTATTTTATAAATGAAGGGTTCTTGGCAAGGAGGAGGTTTGGCAAACACAGAGAAGATTATGCCAGGTCCTGTTTGACACATAGTTTGGAATGTCTTTATGTAGAAAACTCTTATCTATCACAACACCTCTCATCAGAAATGTATGCAGGTTTTAATGGCTGATATAAATGGAGCCATGATTTCACATTAAAGCCATGATTCACACTCACATAATAGGCAAAAACAAATACATCTTTGCCTATTACGTGCAAGGCTCCATACTAAGTCATTTTAGGAAGATTTTATTTCCAAGCATAGACAGGCTAGGATTTTGCTGACTTTCGTTTTGTAGTTTTTTCTCTACATGTTTTTTATTTGGACAATATTTTTATGGTTTTGTTTTTCCTTCCTTTGGGCTTATTGATGGTATTCCATTCAAATTTATTTTTAAAATGTTATTTTAAGGAAGATATACTTTTATTTTAT
The DNA here is from genome assembly GCF_024542745.1 of Macaca thibetana thibetana. Classification (NCBI taxonomy): domain Eukaryota; kingdom Metazoa; phylum Chordata; class Mammalia; order Primates; family Cercopithecidae; genus Macaca; species Macaca thibetana. Next base: position 43,761,364 of record NC_065580.1, read on the forward strand.
ACATTCATGAAGCTATTTATATCTTATTTGTTTACAAATTTTCTAAAAATTGAAAATTATTAATGAATATGGACATTCAAGGAAAGCATAAATCATGAGGCAATGTTCTCCTATACGCTTTTCAAACAGAATTTAATATTGAATTAATTTGGGACCAAAAAGACCTGTAAAGATAGTCTTTTTGTCACCTGAGGACGCTTGCACTCCCATTCCCTTCTCTGAGCTTCCCCTAATGGTAACATCTCACATAACTATGGTGCATTTATCAATTTAACATAGGTACAGCACTATTAACTAAATTGCAGACTTTATTCGAATTTCACCAGTTTTTCGATTCCAGGATCATATCCAAGATGCTGCATTGTATTTGTCACATCTCCTGCTTGCCAAATATCTTTGACACTTCCTTTGTTTTTTATGACTTTGATTATTTTGAAGCATGACATTTTTTAACCTAAAAAATAATATATAACTTATGTCTGTAGTCTAAATGATGAAATGTAGTTATTTATATTAAAAACTTTTTGTTTAACTCTTTCTCCTTCTCATTAATTCTCACACCCATCTGAACTCTGTTTAGTTTCCTTTCATCATAGTAAGCGTACAAGAAAAATTTTAAAGATAAAAGAATTGGCAAAATAACATTAATTATAGAATTTTTGTACTACGAGGAGCTGTAACTTTCAAGATCCCCTGTAAAAGAGAAGATGGGGCCGGGCGCGGTGGCTCATGCCTGTAATCCCAGTACTTTGGGAGGCTGAGGTGGGCGGATCACGAGGTCAGGAGATGGAGACCATCCTGACCAACGTGGTGAAACCCCGTCTCTACTAAAAATACAAAAAATTAGCCGGACATGGTGGCGGGCGCCTGTAGTCCCAGCTATTCGGGAGGCTGAGGCAGGAGAATCGCTGGAACCCGGGAGGCGGAGTTTGCAGTGAGCCGAGATTGTGCCACTGCACTCCAGCCTGGGTGACAGAGCAGCGAGACTCCATCTCAAAAAAAAAAAAAAAAAAGGTGTCAAGAGAAAGTGAGTTGCCCAAGTTGCCATGGCTACATAGTGACAGAGGACGACTAACCATGACGACATCTACATTCACGTGTGTAACTTCGTAGCTGACAGATTTCCCAAGTGGGAATGACTTCCTTTGATTTTGACAAAAGTTCTTTATTCTTGGAACATACGAGGCAGGCATCTACCTGAGAAATTTAACTCTAGCTGTTTCATCATTCTAGATCGTTCTTCTCACAGATGTCTTCTTGATTAATTATCTCACTGCTTTCAAATATCTGGGCTAATCTCAACTTCTACTTGACGCTTAGCCTGGTGACCTGCTTAATGTTCAATCTGCCAAGCACCTGCCGTCAACCCTCCTAACCTCTTTTTCCCTGGTTGAATTTTTATAATTTAAGGATATTTTTACCTAATGTTTATTTTAGCAAGTTTATTTTTATGTTGTCTGTTTACCTTTCTAGTTAAGCTCTGAGAGGGCAGGGTTTTTTGTTTGTGCATTGATGAATTTGAGGCAACTAGTATAATATCACAGAAGTAGTAGACGCTCAATAAATGTTTGTTATATAAATAACTAGAGACACCAACCAATATTATTCTTGGTTATATTACACTTGAGGTCCAGAGAATGTAGAGCTTTGCCCACCATCACACTGCCAGTAATGGTGCATTTTGGAAGGGAATCATTTTATCACTTAAAAATACAGAACACAGACTGGTCAGTCTTTCTGTAGAACCTAAGGGAAATCAACAAGTGTTAACAAAGCCGGTCTCAGGAAAGACAATCTGGAACATAAAGAAACTTATTATTTCCTGTCTGAAATCCATAAATAATGGTTCTGCCTTTCATATGTGAATGCTGATATATCAGTGTCAATACCCTACTTTCTTCTATGTATTTTTATATCCTCTCTAAAAAGAAGGCACATGTTTAAATACACATACACACAGTCAATACTTTTAAAGGTCATTTAAGTGACCATATTCCATAAACATTTGTGTAGAGTGAAAAAATTAAAGAAGAAAGTACAATACTGCCAATTGTTTCCAGAATATCTAGAATTCATGAGAACACATTAGGCATTTTATTTACATTATTTAGTTTAATGTGCCTGCCATAAAGACAATCAAATAAATACCTTGTTGCTTACAGAGAGTAAATAGATCATCCAAGTTCACCCAGGAAGTGATAGAGCCAAAATCCAACCATTAGTCTGACTAACAGTGCAAGAAGCCACACACAAGAGACTTTGGATCTATCTGTTATGGCCTTTGCTTCTCTCTTCTATACATGCTTGTTTATCGTTCAAAGAAATCAAAGCAATAACAATTCCAATGGTAATTTCCATACAGCATTTGAACTTCTTAAATGGGCATATCACCTATATTAATAATTCAATTGTCTTTTTACATTTTTTTATAATTTCAACTTTTAGATACAGGGAGTATATGTGCAGGTTTGTTACATGGGTATAGTGCATGATGCAGAGCCTTGGGGTACTATTGATCACATTACCCAGGTAGAGGGTAAAGCACCAAATAGTTTTTCAACTCTTGACCTCCTCCCTCCCTCCCTCCCCTCTCTAGTAGTCCCCAGCATCTATGGTTGCTATCTTTATGTCCGTGAATACCCAATGTTTAGCTCCCACTTATAAGTGAGAATATGTGGGATTATTCTATTCCTGCATTAATTCACTTAGGATAATTGCTTCCAGTTCCATCCATGTTGCTGAGAAGGACATGATTTTGTTGATTTTTATGGCTGTGTAGTACTCCATGGTGTATATGTACTACATTTGCTTAATGCTGTTCACCACTGATGGGCACCTAGGTTGATTCCATGTCTTTACTATTGTAAATAGTGCTGCCATAAACAGAAGTGCATATATCTTTTTGGGAAAATGAATTATTTTCCTTTGGATGTATACCCAATAATAGGATTGCTGGTCTGGATGGTAGTTTTGTTTTAAGCTCTTTGAGAAATCTGCAAACTGCTTTTCACAGTGACTGAACTAATTTGAATTTTCACCAACAATGTATAAGCAGTTGTTCCCTTTTCTCTGCAGTCTCACCAGCATCTGTTGTTTTTTGATTTTTTAATAATAGCTGACTGGTGTGAGGTGTATCGCATTGTGGTCTTGATTTGCATTTCTCTTACGATCAGTGATGCTGAGTAGTTCTTCATATGTTAGTTGGCACTTGTACGTCTTCTTTTGAGAAGTGTCTGATCATGTTTTTTGTTCGCTTTTTAATGAGGTTATTTACTTTTTGCTTATTAAGTTCCTTATAGATTCTGGATATTAGACCTTTGTTGGATGCATAGTTTGTGAATATTTTCTCCCATTCTGTAGGTTGTCTCTTTACTTTGTTGATAGGTTTTTTGGCTGTAGAGAAGCTCCTTAGTTTAATTATGTCCTACTTATCAATTTTTGCTTTTGTTGTAATTGCCTTTGAGGACTTAGTTATAAATTCTTTCCCAAGGTCAATGTCTAGAATGGAATTTCCTAGATTTTCTTCTGAAATTCTTATATTCTGAGGTCTCACATTTAAATCTTTAATCCATTGTGAGTTAATTTTTGGTTATGGTGAAAGGTGGGGGTCCAGTTTTATTCTTCTGCATAATGGGTAGCCAGTTACCCCAGCACCATTTATTGAATAGGGTGTCCTTTCCCCATTACTTATTTTTGTTGGCCTTGTTGAAGATCAGATTACTGTAGGTGTGGGGCTTTATTTCTAGGTTTTCCATTCTGTTTCATTGGTCTCTGTGTCTGTTTTCACACCAGTACTGTGATATGTTGGTCACCGTAGCCTTATAGCACAGTTTGAAGTCAGGTAATGTGATGCTGCTGGCTATGTTCCTTTGCTTAGGATTGCTTTGGTTATTTGAGCTCTTTTTTGGTTCTATGTGGATTTAAGAATAGTTTTTCTACTTCTGTGAAAAGTTATATTGTTATTTTGATAGGAATAGCTTAATATATACACAATGTAATATTATTCACTCTTTAACAAGAAGAAAACCCTGTCATTTGTGACAGCCGGGACAATCCTGGAGGATATTATGTTAAGTGAAATAAGCCAGGCACAAAAGGACAAACACCACATGATCTCACATATGTGGAATCTTATAAAGGCAAAATCATAAAATAGTAGAAATGGGGGCTACCAGAAGCTGGAAAGAGAAGTGGGATTAGAATATTTTGGTCAAAGAGTAGAAAATTGCAGTTAGAAAGGAGACATTAGTTCAAGCATTTTATTGTACAACATGGTGTCTATGGTTAATAACAATGTACTATATGTTTGAAAACTGCTAAAGGTATATTTTTAGTGTTCTCATCACAAAAATATAAGTGTGTAAAATAAGGCATATGATAATTAGCTTGACTTGTCCATCCCACAATGTATTTATTTCAAAACATCACATTGCACACAGTAAATACATACAATTTTTATTTCTCAACTAAAAAATTATAAACCTAGACAGCAAACATATTATCAGAGTTTACATGGGTTTTTTAAAACACATATTAAGAAAGAGGTTGTGAGTTGATCATCTCTTTATTCAGCAAACTTTTTTTGAGTACCTACTACATGGTAGATACTGTTACCATTTAAGCCCTAACTATTTTTCGGGAAGTGTCCTAGGTGCTCTTCCGCAGGAAACAAAAGATAAAACCTCTACTCTTTCAGAGGATGTGTGAAGAAAGACAATAAACAGGTAAAAAAAATAAAAATTCAAGTATTTGTTGGTGCTAATAAGGCAATAAGACTAGTTAATGAGTTAGATAATGGCTAGGAGACCCTATGGGTCAAGAGCAGCCTCTCCAAGTGTCTTCCCTATGTTACATCTCAGTGTGTGATAAGGCTTAAGGTTCAGTTGTCCTGAGGCTTAATTCAGCATAAACAACTTGCCTCACATAATTTATTTTATCTCATTATGATTTAAGTTCACTCAAGTTCTACTTTTTCTTCACTTCTTTGTAAAAATAATATTGAGAGAACAAAGTCAGTTGTAATTCAAATAATTGGATATCTACCACTTAAAAAAAAAAAGATATTTCTTATACCAACACATTATTTCCTGAATGTTACATATTTTGACTCACCCAGATTCAGGAAAGACAGAAACTTTCAGAGGTTTTCCTAATATAACAGTTCATACCCTCCCTGAGCAGGAGGATGTCTAGATAAGTCCCAGTGGACTACCCTAGGCTCTTTGGAATTTCTGTATTCTGACCTACTCCTTGCCTAGCCTCCCTCAGTAGACTTGGCTATTATAGCCCCCAGCATTTGTTTTCTAAACCTTATTGAATTAAAAAGAGAGAGACTCTAAATGACAGGCTGAACTAGAGTGAATGGCAAGGTCATGATACCAGACTGAGTTATGACATTTAGGTTATTTGTGTGAGGCTGAACTCTTAGCCAACCTCTGAGGGACTGAGGTACTTATCTGAGACACTTGTCTATAATCTAATATTGCCTTTGAAGGAAGTAATAGAAAAAATTCAGAATAAATGTGTTTTTAATCATGGATGAGGAAGTCAGGTGATCATTGAATGGGAAAAGGACTAGCATCAGAGATATATAGAGCTGACCCTGAACAACACAAGTTTGAACTGTACAGATCTGCTTATACATGGATTTTCTTCTGATTCTGCCACCTCTGAGACAAAAAGATCAACTCCTCCTCTTCCTCCTCCTCCTCCTCCTCAGTCTACTTAATGTATAGAGAGAATGAAGATCTCTATGATGCTCCACTTCCACTTAATTAATAGTAAATATATTTTCTCTTCTTTATGATTTTCTTTATAACATTTTCTTGTATTTGGTTTACTTTATTGTAAGAATATAGTATATAATACATGAAATATGTGTTAATTGACGGTTTATGCTATTGATAAGGCTTCTCTTCAATGGTAGGCTATTAATAGTTAAGTTTTGGGGGAGCCAAAGTTATACTCATGTGTTCATCTGTGCAAGGATTGCCATCCTTAACCTTCACATTGTTCAATGGTCAACTCAAGTTTCAATAATATCTATATCTGTAAAAGAATTTATAATTAGTGGCCTTCTATTAATAACAAGATGGAATGTAAGAAACAAGAACAAAGTAAATAATGATACATGTACTTTTTGGCTGCTTTATATGATATAAGTATACTGGATATTCTTCATATCAATTTCAGATTATATTGAATACTTATTTAAGACCAACTATATGATAGGCTCTATAGTAAGTGCTGGAGATACAAAAATAAATAAGACATGATAACTGAACAATACAGCTCTGGTGGTAGAAATGTGTATAAACATGTAATGTCACTACAATGTGGTGGACAGAATAATAAAAAATATACACAGGCTACTCTAGAAGCAAACAACGTAGGAGGTTATGGATAATTTGCTGGGTGAAATGATGTCTGAGCTACCTATTTCAGACCCTGTCTCATTTCCCTCCTCTGTCTTTTCCAGTTCCTCATAACTGGATACACAGATGCCCTTCGTCATTTCAGTGATCCCTGAGTTATTAGTATCATATTAACTATGTTCAGGAGCATATCAACTGTCCCAGATTATTTCATGAGATGCTTTAACACTGACGCTGTGGAGTGTAAATTCTGTCCTTCTCCATGTAGACTACACAAGCGAGGAGTCTGTAGCTCCTCTTGTTTCCCAGGTATTGGGATACAGTGTCCACATTTCAAATCCTGAATTATTTTACTAAAATGCTTCTATGTGGATAACTGGAAGTCAGAACCTGCTTTTCTTTTTATTATAAGAGCCCTTTGGTGTAGCCTGTTTACAGAAGGCATATGTTAAATAGAGGAAGAGAATCAGATTTAGATTTAGGCAAATATGGAGGTCCATTCTAGCTTTGCAATCTGTCATTCTTTTATCCAGAGATAATTTATTGAGAACTCAGTAAATGCCAGCCAATTTGTCAGGCACTGGGAAAATTATTGGAAACAAGACAATAAGACAGTCTTTTTGCATCTAGGATTCAATTTTCTAGAAGTGGGGCAAAGAAAAATAAGTCGAAGAAAACAACAGTGTATTAGTTTGCTAGGGCTGATACAACAAAATAGCATAGCCTGGGTGGCTTAAACAAAGGAACTTTATTTCATCACAGTTCTGGAGGCTAGAAGCTCAAGATCAAGATATCAGTAGAGTTGGTTTCTTCAGAGGGCACCTCTCCTTGGCTTATAGATCGCCACCTTCTCTTCTTGTCTTCACATGGTCTTTACTCTGTGTGTGTCTGTGTCCTTATCTCTTCATTATTAACACTGGATTAAGACCTCCTCATACAACCTCATTTTACCTTAATTACCTCTTTAAAAACTCTATCTGCAAATACATCCACATTTGGAAGTTGACATGGTTTGGCTGTGTCCCCACCCAAATCTCATCTTGAATTCCCATATATTGTTGGGGGAGTGGGGCTGTAGGACGTAACTGAATCATGGAGGCGGGTCTTTCCCATTCTATTCTCATGATAGCCAATAAGTCTCACAAGATCTGGTGGTTTTAAAAAGGGGAGCTTCTCTGCACAAGCTCTCTTTGCTTGTTTATTGTCATGTGAGACATGCCTTTCACCTTCTGCCATGATTGTGAGGCCTCTCCAGTCACGTGGAACTGTAAGTACATTAAACCTCTTTCTTTTGTAAATTGCCCAGTCTCAGGTATGTCTTTATCAGCAGTATGAAAGCAGACTAATACAGAAGTATGGGGGGTTAGGACTTCAACAAATGAATTTGGGGAGGGGGGGACACAATTCAGCCCATAAAGATTAAGATATAGCTCTGAAGGCAGTATTCAAAGTGCTATTGTGAAGGAATGAAGTTGGCTGGTGAGCTCATTCAAAGAGCATAGTCTGCTGGGTGCAGTGGCTCACACCTGTAATCCCCGCACTTTTGGAGGCTGAGGTTTTTTGAGGATTTCTTGAGGCTAGGAGTTCGAGACCAGCCTGGGCAAAATAGTGAGATACCATGTTTCTACAAAAAATACAAAAAATAGCCAGGCACAGTTGGGTACACCTATAGTCTCAGCTACTCAGGAGGCTGAGGTAGGAGGATGGTGTGAGCTTGGGAGGTCGAGATTGCAGTGAGCCATGATTGCACCACTGCATTCCCGTCTGGGTAACTAAGTGAGACACTGTCTCAAACCTCCCCTGCTAAAACAAAGAACAAATATCATAGTCAAGGGAGGCCTATTTAAGGAGATGAGTGTTGAGGTGACACCTGAAAGACAGGAATGAACCAGTTTTAGTACTATCCAAGAGAAGCGTATGCCACACAGAGGAAACTATAAAGCCCATGAGAGAGGACTTCATGTCTTTAGGAAGTTGAAAGTGGCAGTCAGACTGTTCAGAACATGGTGAACCAGAAGACTACTATGAACGTACGGTCTGTAACTTAGATATGTTTCTAAATTTTTCTGTTTCAATTTCCATAGCTATCAAATACAGACAGTGGAACTAACCATAGAAAACTATTGAAAAAGTTAAATTACACAATAATGAATAGTTCTAGCATGTACTAGATGCTCCATTTAAAAAAATTATTTAAAAGAAGCAGCAGCAGCATTTTCCTTTCTTTCACACATCATCCATTACATTTGAAATTACAATCCAGGACTTTCATTACTATAACTAATTCTGACCTAACTGTAGCAAAATGGAGGAAGCGTATTCACACGTTTTCTATCACCTGACCAGCCTCAATCACTTTACAACTGCCATCAAAATCTGACAGGCCTATGATCACTGCTCTAAAATACTTTCATTAAAAATATCCTTATCAAATGTACTGTCAAAAAATCAGTATTTGATTTGCTGTGTATTTAACCTCCAATTAGTTTTGGAAAAGAGAGTATACTATAATCACTTTTCAACTATTAAAACAATTTCAAATTTGGTAAATTTCTACTTGCAATTATATAAAACAATGGCAAGTGTCTTTTTAGATAATTATATCTAATCAATTGTAATATAATCTATTTTAAATCCACTAAGAGATATTTCAAAATACCAAATATGCTATTCACTCACTTATACCACATGTATTAGAAAGTAAAATACAAGGTATAAAATTCTCTGCAAATTGAAACTTTATTAACAGGGGTGATAAATTAATAATGTTTTAGAAGATGTAATTTTTGTTTCAAAAAAGAGGGTAGACAGGTTAAACCGAATTCAGTTTTTTTTCTTACTAACTATGATACCTTAAATTACCCCTCATTTCATTCAATTATGACTCTTTTTTATTCTAGTAGTGCTTTAGCTTTCTGAAGCAGCCTTCAACTGAACATTCTACACTAGTCTCAATTGTCAGTATTGCTGCAAGGCTGTTCAAATACGAGTAAGAAGAAGAAATGTGTTTTGGATTTGCCATGCAGCCATAAAATATCTGCAATGTTGTCCATGTTTATTTTGTAGTTCTCCAGGAAATATTTCTACATAGAGTCAGAATTTCTGAAGTTACTCATCCCTTTTCTTCCTCTATACAAAATGATGTTCCAAATTCCAAAAAAAGTTACTTTCAAGAACTGTGTTGAAGGTATCATTACATTTATAAAATCACAGTGACTCATACAAAATAGATTATCAATAAATTAGTTTGATTAATGAATATATCCAAGAATGCCCTATAGTCTGATTTGCAATGTTATTTTAAACACAATTTTGCAACTGATTTTGAGCTATTTGCTAATGAAAAAACTCTAGAAATTCAAAATAAGGTAAGGCAGGCAATTATAGTAACTGTGACTTAATTTACGTTTTACCCCCAGTACATGCACATCCACATTCCTCATTCAGAGTTTCTTGCCTTTTTGATTTTTTATTTTTAGAATCTAGGTTAAGCCTAGATCTAGGCCAGAGATGGTAAATTAGGTTTTATCTTGAGTGCTTCCAACAGGCACTAAGATTAGGACGGTTCTAGGGCCATGTCCAAGCTCATTTGGATGATTAGTTTTAATGATTTCTGCCATGGAGGATGGTGGGGGGAGTGTTAACATGGCATTTTCCATCTTAATTTAAAGAACATTTTATAGTAGATAAGATTTTTCATATTCTACAATTGTAGTATCTATTGATAGCACTCATTCCCTATCACCCACACTCTTATATTCATACTCTATATTTTCTTTTCAAATTATATTTTTAAGAATAAATACAATTTTCATTAGTAATACGAATAACAACAAATAATTCTCATCTTAAATATACGTTTTATGACAGGCGCTGCGCTAGATGCTTTAGGCACATTTTTGTAATACCCACTAAAATGACTGTGCAGTAGGAATTACTCCTAATCTGCAGAAAAAGCTCAAATTGTTGAATAACCTCAGTGCTAATAACTGTATAGTTCAGAATTCAATCCCATACCTTTCTGATACCAAAGCCTGTGGTACTACATTTACCGAGAGATTTTAAATAACACTGTCAACTACATTTACCATGAGCTTTTAAACAGCATTTAATCTCACGGCATATGATTACTAATATAGATCAAAGCTCTCAGTGGAGAGGTCAATACCAATGATGAGATCTCATTTATTTTCCAGTAAATAGAAAAGTTATGTGTTGTCCAATTCTTGATATTCCTCAAGACTGAAGCCAATCCATATAGAATATCAGCACTTGGGTTAATAACTTTGAAGGGCTTTAGCACAGGAGAAGATCTTAGGGATAATCCATTCTTTCTAGCATCCTTATTTTTTGGATGAGGCAATAGAGCTTGGAGAGGAATAAAGTGACCTTCCCTGGTTCTTGAGGACAGTTAATGAAATAATTGGTAATCTGACTCTAAATACTGTATTCATTCTATGACCTCAGTCTACATTCCTAAGCACATATCAAGTAAATGACAGAAATAAATCTCATGATCGGGGCAGAAGTACAAACCTTGTGTTAAAAATATGCCATGAGTTAAAGAAAGAAAATAATAGAAAAGAAAGAACAGAATGAACTAAAGAGTTCAAATAGGAAAAAAGAAACCTAACTGGACTATTAACAAATAAAAAATATTTTATAGGCTGGGCACGGTGGCTTAAACCTGTAATCCCAGCACTTTGGGAGGCTGAGGCGGGTGGATCATGAGGTCAGGAGATGGAGACCATCCTGGCTAACATGGTGAAACCCCGTCTCTACTAAAAATACAAAAAATTAGCCAGGCATGCTGTCCGGAGCCAGGCATGCTGTCCGGAGCCTACTCGGAAGCTGAGGCAGGAGAATGGTGTGAACCCAGGAGGTGAGCTGAGATCCGAGATTGTGCCACTGCACTCCAGCCTGGGCGACAGAGCGAGACTCTGTCTCAAAAAAAAAAAAAAAAATTATAGTACCCACCACCTAAAATCATCATTATCCTTTTACATAAGCTTGTATTGCTTATTCCCTGACAAACATATACTAATGCTTTTAAGAAAAAATATAAATCATAATCTCTCTCCCCTTAGAATAAACCCTTGACTTGCTTCGGGTGTCTCTGTACTCTGTATTGTAGATATCCCAAAAGTTTGTTGTAACAAAATTTGAAATCACTGGATGTATTCTACAGAAATAGTCTCAAACAAAGCCATAGAGGAGTTATGTCAGTCACTACAAAATCCAGGAGCGTGGCAACAGCAACCATCTTGGAGAGGGCCACTTAGGGTCTTGAGATGTTATGCTGGTTCCTGAGTCATGAACTGGTTTTAGCTGCTGAAACAACATCTAGAGCCTCATCGTGCATAGTGACGTTGGAGAGAATCTAATTCTCAGGATTCAAATGTAATGACCAAATGGACCTTTCTGCTAATTTTCAAAACGGAAGGCAAATTACAGAACTGTTCTCTTGGTATCCTAGAGAAAAGAAGGCTGCAGCATATCACTCAGAGCTCTGCCAAAATACACCAATAAGAATGCGGACTAACAATGGGGTTTGGAAAACAATAACAAATAGCCTATTTCCATGTCAGGCTTAATTCCAGGTTTAGAAAGTCACAAAATAGTGTGCTCTATTGCGTCATCATCTTCTCTGTTTTAAACCTACTATTCATAGAGGCACAACGTAATTCTCAGAAATTACTGATCACAGGACATACACTTTTTATTGAAAAGAGAAAGATAATGTGTGCGGTATATATGTTGTGTTTGAGGGGTGGCTGTTCTGACTGGCTAAAGGTAACATGCACTCATACAATTTAATTGCCACCAGTTAGGGGAGGCTGAACCAATCATAGATCCTTAGTCCTCAGATTTCTTTTTTAGTCAAAAACTATGAACAATGAGGACATTTTCACTTCTCAAACAGAATCAGGATTTTTCTCTTACAGTTAACAAAACAATTACTTCCAGTTTTAGTTAAGAACTATAAATCTTAAGAGGTGAAGTGTCAAGTTAGTGAGTAAAAGGTATCTCCTCAGGTGGAAAATTCTCTGTATTAAGCTAATGTTCAGTGATATTTAGGTACTCATTTTGCTAAGGCTGTAGAAGCTGCTTCTCACTGAGGAATCAAGAATTAAGTGAATAGAAGAACACATTTAGATTATTTTTTTTCAGAAAATGGAACAAAGTTAACATGTTTAACACTGTTTATATAACGTAGTAATATATGACCATCACATTGTATTGTGATTTCTCAATTGGTCACTATTTTACAGTTTATTGTAGCATGCAAATAATCTTACATATAAGTGAGCATCAAAAGAAGGCAGGAGATCAGTTTGGAAATCAGAAAATTCCTGTTTTTCTATGGGGTCTCATTAATTTCAGCTTCTGAAAGGCAAAATATCTAGCTTACCCATCTTTCAGATACTTTTGAAGCTATATCTTTTCTTAAGGAATCTTGTGTTAATTATAAATCTACAGGTAAAACATTTCCTTGCCATAAGATTCTAATTTGATGACTGAAATAACAAGTGAATTCATATAGTTTCTTAAGTTCAACTACAACAGAAATATTTTCACTCCAGGCATCCAAATATGTAAAATATTTTCATTAGCAGTATATAAGCAGCAAAGTGTTAAGTAAGAGACAGAAAGGATTCAATAGCTTATAAAAGGCATCCCTGGACCTGACCGGTTAGCTATTTTTCAAGAGCTGTTTCTTTTCTATATAGGAACAGCTTACAGACAAATTAAATCAGTTGTAGGTAGTTTGGACTTGATCCTATTTTGTTTTCTTGACCATTAGTAATGAAGAAAGTCTTATCTCATTAACAGTTATTCAATGATGTATTTAAAAGATGCATCTAGATCTTTTAGGCTTTTCCTTTTTAAAAGTAAGAATGAAGACTGTCTTTCTTTGCTAGAATTCTGTATTTATCAAATGCCTTGAATGCACAATGGTATAATGTCATTGAATCATTCTCAGAACAATATATTCTGCCTTCTTTGCCATAATTAATATGGATTTCCTCTCTCAACCTTCTTCCCAATTGCTGTTCATTTATCATAATGGGACTTGGACACATATATAATAACTAAGCATCTATATGGTCTGACTAGAGTAAAAGTCTAACAGCAAACAACAGAAACTTTCTTAAGGAGTTTTGAGACATGGTTTCAAAGTGAGTAAATGGTATTGGGATTTTGTTAGCTGATAGGAAAGAAATCTTTCAGCTATCACAAGTGATGTCAGAAAGATATTTCTGTGAACAGGGAACACAGCAGGATTTACTTACAGGTTGTCAGGGGCAGTGGTGGTTGAAGCTCTTCCCTGTGGTATTCATTCATTTCTTGAGTGATGTTACAATTATTTGCTTCAGCCAACATGATCTGAAATGCATACAAAAAAGCATATAAGTATTTGAATTTTCAACGAAAATCTCAATCCTAATTAACTATAAATCAGTAAAGCCGGGTAGCCTGAGGTAGGTTAAAATGAGAACTTTGTACATGAAAGGCTACATATGCCCCTAAATCTAAGAATTTCCTAGTTACAAACCTCTGGCTCGCTACATGCAACTTCCTTCACTTCAATTATCCTCCTAAGGGAAGTGAGAGCAAGTTAACCAAGCCAAATAGGAGTCCATGTTGTCAGAGAATAAGTCATTTTTTGTTGTTGTTGTTCGTGTAGCAAAAGCCATAGATCTCAATGGGAGTAGACTTCTAGCCCTGCCATCTGAGAAATGTAGAGTGGAACAAAGTTAGAATTTATGGCCTCTTGATTAGCTGAATTACACCCCTGGGGCCCTAGACCTAGAAGGAGTGAAGTTCCTTTAGCACTTGCTTTGTTCTACTCTTAAGAGACTTGCTTTATTGGTATTAGTATGCTTGTATTATCTTTCTTTGCAAGACTTAAGTTCTTTAAAGACAATAACTGTACCTGCTACATCTTTGTAGGCATATTTAAAATACTGCCAATATCTGGACATTGCAAATAGGATATGCTCAAAAATATATAATTACTTTAAAAAGAGAGAGAGAAAGAAAATTATATTACCAATTAAGAAACAGGAGCTGGGCGGGTGCGGTGGCTCACCCCTGTAATCCCAGCACTTTGAGAGGCCGAGGCGGGCGGATCACGAAGTCGGGAGATTGAAACCATCCTGGCTAACGTGGTGAAACCCCATCTCTACTAAAAATACAAAAAAAATTAGCCGGGCGTGGTGGCGGGTGCCTGTAGTCCCAGCTACTCGGGTGGCTGAGGCAGGAGAATGGCGTGAACCCGGGATGGGGAGCTTGCAGTGAGCCGAGACGGCACCACTGCACTCCACCCTGGGCCACAGAGCAAGACTCTATCTTAAAAAAAAAAAAAAAAAAAAAAAAAAAAAAAAAGAAAGAAAGAAACAGGAGGGAAGAGTTCTCAAACATATTACCAGGATAGACTATTTCAAACATTTATAAAGATTCCAATTCTTGCTCTTTGTGTCCTAAACGGACTTTCTATTACAGTCACTGGTTTTGTTTTTGTATCTGCTCATTTCAACTCAGAGGTGAGTTGGCAGTGGCAAGTAAATAATTATACATACATTTCCACTGCCAAACATTCCACCTAGCTATCCAAGGTTATATGTACCTCTCTTTAAATTGGAAGATAGTCATCAAGCCAACTAATACAAACAGCTTCCTAAGCAGGGTGATATATATATTGAGAAAGACCACAGATGTCGATGGGTGCTGGTCACACGTCAACCTTCCCAGTTTATCTGCTATAACAATTTTTTTTTTTTTTTTTTTTTTTTTTTTTTTTTTTTTTTTTTTTGAGACAGAGTCTCGCTCTGTCGCCCAGGCTGGAGTGCAGTGGCCAGATCTCGGCTCACTGCAAGCTCCGCCTCCTGGGTTTACACCATTCTCCTGCCTCAGCCTCCCGAGTAGCTGGGACTACAGGCGCCCGCCACCTCGCCTGGCTAGTTTTTTGTATTTTTTAGTAGAGACAGGGTTTCACTGTGTTAGCCAGGATGGTCTCAATCTACTGACCTCGTGATCTGCCCGTCTCGGCTTCCCAAAGTGCTGGGATTACAGGCTTGAGCCACCGCGCCCGCCCTAAATTTTTTAACTGAGCCATATGCTGTGTCTGAGTATTTACTTGTTTTAGATTATTTTATTTAACCCCAAATAGAAGTTTAAATATGGTCTGATGATCCATGTAACAATATTTATATAAAAACTGAGGAGTTAAGTAAAACCACTGAGTATACTTTGAGTGCACAATTTTAATAAAATCTCATGTTTCAAAATAGAGAGTTTTTTTGATGAACACCAGACATTAGCGCACTGTTCATATGCCCTTCTTTGAAAACTAGCTCATTGTAGAGGAGATTGACCATTTACGATCTCCTTTTCTTTCTCTATGTCTGTCTTCTGTGAATTGACTGTGTTGAATATGAACCAAAACTACAGAGTACAGACGATAATGTATAGGTCTGCAATTCTTCACTTTCTAACATCTTATTGAGAGAAAAAATAGAATCAGGATCATATTTTTTTTAATTTTCTCTTTTTACATAATAGTGCTCCTGATAGTTTCTGTTCACTCAACTTCTGGACTCTAACATCACATTAGTACAGGTATTTTCTGTAAATATTCACAACATTTCCTCCATTGCCTACTTATTCTGAGAATGAATTGGGGTATGTGGTTTGGTCTCTTTAGTTCAATAAGTGTCATAATGTCAATATCAATCATATTTAAAATATAACCAAAATATTAGGGTATATTTAGCCTGGGGTTAGCACATTTATGTAGGATAATCTCAATCATATTTTAGTCATATTGCTTAATAGTTACTCTCACTTATATATTATATAAATAAAATAACATCATTTCTGAGCTTGTTTGGTGTATTTTAGTGAAAGGATATCACTAAGAAATTTATGTCATACTTGGTAAAGTATTAATTTTTTCAGAAATTATTTGTCTTAATTATCCTATACAACCTACTTTATCTCTCGACTATGAGATCATCTCACTTTCTTGGAGTTCAAGTTTAATTTGCTTTTTAGTTTTAACAAAAAATATTTTAATATACTATCTTTTTTGTTTTTTTTTTTTTTTTTTTTTTTTTTGAGACGGAGTCTCGCTCTGTCTCCCAGGCTGGAGTGCAGTGGCCGGATCTCAGCTCACTGCAAGCTCCGCCTCCCGGGTTCCCACCATTCTCCTGCCTCAGCCTCCCGAGTAGTTGGGACTACAGGCGCCCGCCACCTCGCCCGGCTAGTTTTTTGTATTTTTTTAGTAGAGACGGGGTTTCACCGTGTTAGCCAGGATGGTCTCGATCTCCCGACCTCGTGATCCGCCCGTCTCGGCCTCCCAAAGTGCTGGGATTACAGGCTTGAGCCACCGCGCCCGGCCTAATATACTATCTTTTTTTTTTTTTTTTTTTTTTTTTTTTTTTTTTTTTTTTTTGAGACGGAGTCTAGCTCTGTTGCCCAGGCTGGAGTGCAGTGGCGGGATCTCAGCTCACTGCAAGCCCCGCCTCCCAGGTTCACGCCATTCTCCTGCCTCAGCCTCCCGAGTAGCTGGGAGTACAGGCGCCCGCCACCTCGCCCGGCTAATTTTTTTGTATTTTAGTAGAGACGGGGTTTCACCGTGTTAGCCAGGATGGTCTCGATCTCCTGAACTCGTGATCTGCCCGTCTCGGCCTCCCAAATTGCTGGGATTACAGGCTTGAGCCACTGCGCCCGGCCTATACTATCTTAATGAAATTACCTTATAACTGTTTTATTCACGAAATAATTTCTAAAGGTTTTATATCAGAATGTTGTAAATTTTTTTCAATGTCTATTGAGTAAATAAGGCTTGCTCAAGATATCAATGGTATAACCTGTAATAGCCTGCTTAGGCTGCTGTAAGAAAATGTCATAGCCTGAGTGGCTTACACAACAGAAATGTATTTCTTGCCTTTCTAGATGGTGGAATTCCAAGATCAGGTGGTAGTATGACTAGGTCTGGTGAGGACTGTTTTTCTGACTTGCAAATGTTTGCCTTCTGGCTATGCACTCAGATGGCCTTTCCTAGGTGCATGCTCAAGCCAAGAGAAATCACTGTCTTTCTTTGTCTCTTCTTATAAGGCCACTGATTCCATCAGATGAGAACTCCACCCTGTGATCTCATTTAACCTTAATTACCTCCTAAAGTCTCCAAATGCAGTCACAATATGGATTAGGGCTTCATTGTGGTTTGAATGTATGTGCCCCTCCAAAATTCCTACATTGGAACCTAAGTTCCAGGGTGATGGTATTGAGAAGTGAGGCCTTGGGGGTAACTAAGTCATGAGAGCAAAGCTCTCATGAATGGGATTAGCAAACTTATAAAAAATATTAAATGTAACATCAAAGGTCCTTTTGCTCTTCTGCTGTACCTAAAAAACAGTCTAACATCGGGACAAAGAAAATATGGTACATATACACCATGGAATACTTTGCATCCATAAAAAGGAAAAAGATCATGTCCTTTTCAGTGACATGGATGGAGCTGGAGCCGTTACCCTCAGCAACTAACACAGGAATAGAAAAGCAAACACCACATGTTCTCACTTGTAAGTGAAAGCTGAACAATGAGAACGACATGGACACAGGGAGGGGAACAACACACGCTGGGGCCTGTTTGGGGGGTGGGGTAGGGGAGGGAGAGCATTAGAAAAATAGCTAATGCATGCATGGCTTAATACCTAGGTGAGTGGTTGACAGGTGCAGCAAATCACCATGGCACATATCTACCTATGTAGCAGATCTGCACATCCTACACATATACCCTGGAACTTAAAAAATTAAAATTAAAATTAAAAAAAAGTCTAACATAACATTAACGGAAATCCCAAACAAAAAGGAAGAGTAGGGAGACACAAAAATTTAGAGACATGTAGGCTGAACATTTTTTTTCAAATTTGAGGAAATTTAAAAATCCAGAGATCTAACAAGCTCAACAAAACAAATGTGTGATAAAGACCCTCCCCCCCACACACACACAATGACGGCACATCATAATCAAAATAGCAAAAACCAGTGTTCAAGAAAAAGTCCTTAGGGCAGCCAGAGAAAAACAGACACATTATTTACAGAGAAGCAAAAATAAGAATGGCTGCAGACTTCTCAGAAACTGTGCAAGCCAGAAGAGAAATTAATGATATCTTTAAGGGCTGAGAGGTGGGGAGAAGAAGACTGTCAACTTAGAATTTTAGAACCAATGAAAACTCTTTAAAAATAAATTTGTTGGGCCGGGCGCAGTGGCTCATGCCTGTAATCCTAGCACTTTGAGAGGCTGAGGCAGACAGATTGCCTGAGGTCAGGAGTTTGAGACCAGCCTGGCCAACGTGGTGAAACCCCGACTCCAATAAAAATGCAAAAATTAGCCAGGCGTGGTGGCACACGCCTGTAGTCCCTGCTACTTGGGAGGCTGAGACAGGAGAATGACTTGAACCCAGGAGACAGAGGTTACAGTGAGCCAAGATTGTGCCACTGCACTCCAGCCTGGATGACAAAGCAAGACTCCATCTCAAATAAATAAATACAAATAAATTTGTAGACTTTTGGTTTCCGGGCTGGCATGTAAAGGGCTTGGACATTGTCACTCCATCCTAATAACAACTAAAAAGAACAAACTAAAAAATCAACAACTTATCTTAGATCTCTCAGAGAAGTAGAGTCACAGAGCAAACCAATGGCCCCAAAACTGGAGAGGAACACAACTTAGCTGAGGTGATTCTCATGAATGGACACCTCCACAGAAACCAGTAACAGGTAGGAAAAACATAACCTATAACTGATAAATTGCTGGCATCTCAGTGTGGACAAGTCTGAGAGTTAAAAAGGCCAGGGATGTCCAGTCGTAGGAGGCCCCCACACTTTCGTAAGCTTTACCTCTGGGAGTTTGATCAAGTCCTTATATCAGTGAATATTGCAGAAAATTTTCTCATGCTTTCCAGCATGAGGAGACAAAAAGTAACCATTTTAATATGCTCCAAAGTATTCTCTTTTTAACAGGGCTTGCCCTAAAAAGAACGTTTTACCAGAGTCTAAATTGAAATCAATTTTTAGAGTATAACCAACCTGGAGGAAGGGAAATTGCCAACTGTAGCTCACTCTAGCCTTTCATCCGGGAGAAGAGAAGTACCCAACTTCAGGCCTTTCTTCCTTTCCAGTGGGGAAAGGAAAATACACACTCAAGCCATCCATTCTCAATGATATTGGGGGCAAGGGTGACAAAAGAGCACTTGCGAAGTTCACAGTCCAGAGTCAACGAGTTTACTAAAAGACAGATCTAATTAAAAGACTAGAGAATGCCTTCCCTCCCCACACCTTACCACCACATTACTAAAGACCTACTTACTTCAGTTATTTTTATCCAGTACATCATGTTTAGCTATCAAGAAAAAATTACAAGGCATACTAAGCGACAAAAGCTGTAGTTTGAAGAGACAGAGCAAGCGTCAGATCCTGACTCATATATAGCAGGGATGTTGAAATTATCAGTCCAAGAATTTAAAACAATTATTGTTAACATATTAAAGTCTCTAATAGATAAAGTAGACAGTGTGCAAGAACAGATGAACACTATAAGCAGGAAGATGGAAAATCTAATAATCAAATAGAAATGACTACTCAGATAACTCAAGGAAACGTTTTAAAGTCAATTGAATTAGTAACCTGTTGCCTCTGTAAAATCTGTTTTGCCATATTAAATATAACATATTTATGTACATGATAGCACATCATATTCACAGGTTCTGAGGATTATAGTGTAATATCTTGGGTGGGGGGTGATATAATTCTGCCGATGACAGGCTTCTGGAAATAATACAGATAATACCAATACAGATAATATCATACTTAAAAGTGAAAGAATAAATGCCTTCCTCTGAAGCTTGGGGTCAAGGTAAGGATATACACACACACACCACTTTAATTTAACATCATTCTAGAAATCCTAGCCAAAATAATAATTTGTAAAAGAAATAAAAGGCATACAGATTGGAAAAAGACCAAATAAAAATTACTTCTACTTGCAAATTACATGATTATCTATATAGGAGATCCCAAGAAATGTATCCTAAGAAGGTAGAATTAATAAATAAATTTAGTAAAATCACTGCATAGAAGGTCAACACATAAAAATAAATCATATTTCCAATTTTCCCAATGAACAATTGGAACCTGAAATTTAAAAAATACTATCATTTAAAATAGCTCCAAAATATGAAACCCTTATATATACAGGATCTGCACTGAAGAGTATACAATGCTGACAAATTAAAGTATACCATTAATGAACACCAAAATAAAAAGAGACATACCATGTTCATGATTTAGACATATCCATGTAAAAAAGATGCTAATTCTCTCCAAATTAATCTATGGTTTTAACATGATCCCTGCCAAATTTCCAGCAGGGCTTTTAACAATAGATCTAGACAAGCTGATCCTCAAATTTATTTAAAAGGAAAAAGAACAAAGCCAAAAATATTGTGAATAATTGGAAAAATAAAGTTGGAAGACTCATAACATCTCATTTAAAGACTTACTGTACAGTAACAGTAATCAAGACTCTGTGATATTGCCAAAGGGAGGTATGTAATAGATTAGAGAATTCAGAATTAGCCCCACCATAATGTATTCGGTTGAATTTTTCCCTTACATTTCTTGTATTTCTCATATTTCTTTTTAGTAGATTCTTTTGAAATTGTATTAAAAATGACTATATACAAAATATATTAGTACAATATTATAAACATATAAATATAAATGCTCAGAATGACATTTTGTACGCTACCGTAAGGCATAAACTTTTTAAAATTAAACATTTTATTTAGAGGTAATTGTAGATACATATTTAGTTGTAAGGACAGAGAGATCCTGTATACCCTTTACCCAATTTTCCAGTGATAACATCCTCAAAACTATAGTATGATATCACAACCAGAATATTGACATTGATAAAGATATTTGTATATGTATATCTTCTTCAGTGAAATGTTCCTTTCTGTCTTTTTCCCATGTTCTAATTGGATTGTTTGCTTTTTTACTGTTGAGTTTTGAGAGTTCTTTATATATTCTAGACACCAGTCTTTTGTCAGATATGTAGTTTGCAAATATTTTCTTCTGTTTCCATATACACTGTATATACAATCGACCCTTGAACAATGGCAGGTTTTGAAGGGGTGGCCTACCCCTCCACACCTGTGGGCGTTTCTCCTTAGGTGGAACGAGAGACTTGAGAAAAGAAATGAGACACAGAGACAAAGTATAGAGAAAGAAAAAGTGGGCCCAGGGGACCCGGCGCTCAACATACAGACCCACGCCAGCACCGGTCTCTGAGTTCCCTTAGTATTTATTGATAATTATCTTTACCATCTTAAAGATAAGGGAGTGGCAGGACAATAGGATCATTGTAGGGAGAAAATTAGCAGTAAGACATATAGATAAAGATCTCTGTGACATGAATAAGTTCAAAGGAAAATGCTGTGCCTTGATATCCATGTGCAAACATCTCCATAAACCTCTTAGCAGCATTGTTTCAGCAAGTCCCACCTTTTGCCGTAAGGCCGTTTTCTCCTATTTCAGTAAACAGAGCATACAATCGGGTCTCACACCGAGATGTTCCATTGCCCAGGGACGGGCAGGAGACAGATGCTTTTTTCTATCTTAACTGTCAACATCTGCCAAAAGGCCTTCTTTCCTCTTATACTAGTCCTCCTCAGCACAGACCCTTCACAGGTGTTGGGCTGGGGGACGATCAGGTCCTTCTCTTCCCACGAGGCCCTATTTCAGACTATCACATGGGGAGAAACCTTTGACAATACCTAGCTTTCCTAGGCAGAGGTCTCTGCGAACTTTGGCCGTGTACGTGTCCCTAGGTACTTGAAATTAAGAGAATGGTGATGACCTTTAACCAGCAAGCTGCCTTCAGACACTTGTTCAACAAAGCACATCCTGCACAGCCCAAATCCATTAAGTCTTGAGTCACCACAGCACATGTCTCTTGCAAGGACAAGGTTGGGGGTAGGGTCACAGATTAACAGCATCTCAAATACAGAACAAAATGGAGTCTCTTATGTCTACTTCTTTCTATATAAATACAATAATAGGCTGATCTCTCTTTCTTTTCCCCACAAGGTTTAAACTGCACAGGTCCACTTATATGCAATTTTTTTTTCAATAAAAGTTACACTGAGTGTGTCTGCCTCTCATGCCTCCCCTTCCATCTTCTCTACTTCTGCCTCTGCCACTCCTGAGACATCAAGACCAAGCCCTCCTCTTCTTCCACCTTCTCAGCCTACTCACGGTGAAGACAACAAAGATGGAGACCTTATGATGATCTACTTCCATTGAATGAGTAGGAAATATTTTCTCTTCCTTACAATTTTCTTCATTTTTTTTTCTCTACTTTACTGCAAGAATACAGTATATAATGCATATACAAAATATGTGTTAATCAACTTTGTTATTGTTCAGGCTTCTGGTCAACAGTAGGCTATTACTAAAGTTTTGGGGGAGTGGAAATTTATATAAAAATCTTCCACCTCACAAGTGGTTGGTGCCCCAACCCCTGTGTTGTTCAAGGGTCAATCATACATATAAACATGTATATAAATATGTATATACATTTAACAATTTATGCATATTTATATGTATTTATATATATGCATACGTTCATGCTTCATTTTATAAGATACTAACAAGCTGTTTTCCAAAATGACTGTACTATTTGACATTCCCACCAGCAACATATGAGTGATCCAGTGATCCATATGTATATATACATACATACATTATATGAAGCATAGGCATACATCGTTAAATTATAAGAATAAAATAAAATATAAAATAGTCTGTGTGTATTTATAGATGCTGTTTATTTTGTCCCCATAATCTTAAGGACAAATTTTATCATGGAACTTATATACTATTTTGTAAAATCTGGTAACAGTCTCAGCTACTATTCTTAGCCTCATTGTCTTTCTTCAGGGATTATCTCAGTTAAAAATCCATGGATGACGACAGGTTTGGGAGAGCTGAAAGGTCATTCTATTTTCTTTCTTTTCTCTTTTCTCTTTTCTCTTCTTTTGTCTTCCTTTCTCTTCCTTTCTCTTCCTTTCTCTTCCTTTCCCTCCCTCCCTTCCTCCCTTCCTTCCTTCCTTCCTTCCTTCCTTCCTTCCTTCCTTCCTTCCTTCCCTCCTTCCTTCCTTCTTTCTTTCTCTTTCCTTCCTTCCTTCCTTCTTTCTTTCTCTTTCTTTCTCTCTCCCTTTCTTTCTTTCTTTCTTTCTTTCTTTCTTTCTTTCTTTCTTTCTTTCTTTCTTTCTTTCTTTCTTTCTCTTTCTTTCTTTCTTTCTTTTTTTTTCTTTCCTTCCTTCCTTCCTTCCTTCCTTCCCTCCCTCCCTCCCTCCCTCCCTCCCTCCTTCCTTCCTTCCTTCCTTCTTTCTTTCTTTAAGTCCAGAGTAGATATATGTGCAGGATGTACAGGTTTGTTACATAGGTAAATGTGTTTCATAGGGGTTTGTTGTACAGATGACTTCACCACCCAGGTATTAAGCCTAGTATCCATTAGTTGTTTTTCCTAATCCTCTCCTTTCTCCCATCTCCACCCTCTCATGGCCCCAGTGTGTGTTGTTCCCCTCTGTATGTCCATGTATTTACATCATGTAGTTCCCACTAATAAGTGATAACATGCCATATTTGATTTTCTGTTCCTGCATTAGTTTGCTAAGAATAATGGCCTCCAGCTTCATCCATGTCCCTGTAAAAGACATGATCTCATTCTTGTTTATGGCTACATAGTATTCCATGGTGTACTTGTACCACATTTTCTTTATCGAGTCTATCATTGATGAGCATTTAGACTTGGAATCCAGTCTATCATTGATTCCCTGTCTTTGCTATTGTGAATAGTGTTGTGATGAACATATGCATGTGTGTGTCTTTATGACAGAATGATTTATATTCCTTTGGGTATATACACAGTAATGGGATTGCTGGGTTGAATGGTGTTTCTGTCTTTAGGCCTTTGAGGAATCACAACACTGCCTTCTGCAAAGGTTGAACAAATACACTCCCATTAACAGTGTATAAGCGTTCCGTTCCACCCCCAGCCTCACCAGCATCCATTATTTTTTGACTTTTTAGTAATAGCCATTCTGACTGATGTGAGATGGTATCTCATTGTGATTTTGATTTGCATTTCTCTAGTGAAAAATAATGTTGAACTTTCTTTCATATGATTGTTGGTAGCATGTATGTCATCTTTCAAGAAATGTCTGTTTGTGTACTTTGCCCACTTTTTAATGGGGTTGTTTGCTTTTTTCTTGTAAATTTGTTTAAGTTTTTTACAGATACTGGATATTAAATCTTTGTCAGATGCATAGTTTGCAAAAATTTTCTCTCATTCTGTAGGTTGTCTCTTTACCCTGTTGATAGTCTATTTTGCTGTGCAGAAACTCTTTATCAATGAGAATTATTGTCATACAATAAAATGCACCCATTTAAAACATACAGTTCAATTATATCCCATTTGTCAATTTTTGCTTTTGTTACAATTGCCCTTGGTGTCTTTGTCATGAAATCTTTGCTCGTGCCTATGTCCTGAATGGTATTGCCTAGGTTATCTTCTGGAGTTTTTATGGTTTTGGGTTTTACATTTAAGTCTTTAATCCAAAACAGCATGACACTGGTACAAGAATAGTCATATAAACCAATGAAATAGAATAGAGAACCCAGAAATAAGGCCGCATACCTACAACTCTCCGATCTCTAACAAACCTGACAAAAACAAACAATGGGGAGAGGATTCCCTAGTCAATTAATGGTGTTGGGATAACTGGTTACCCATATGCAGAAAATTGAAATTGGGCCCCTTCTTTATACCATACAAAAAGTTAATTCAATATGCATTCTGTTTTTCAAAGGGTCATTTTCACTGGAAGAATTTTGGTCAATATATTATATTAGAAGCAATTTGGGGGGATGGGATATGAAATGTAAGGTGTGTGAGCACTTTTGTTTTAACATTTTTATTGGGGAATCGTTGTCCTACAATAAAACACATCCATTTTAAATGTACAGTGTAATGAGTTTTGGCAAATGTAGAAATTATTGAAACCACCACCACATCAAGTTATGAAACTTTCCATCGCCCCCAAAATGTCCGATGTCACCTGAAGTTGATCTCCTCTCCTACCCTAGGCCCAGGTTCCTACTGATCCGCATTTTGGTTGCGTAGTTTTTCCTTTTCTAGAATTTCAATAAATGGAATCATCCAGCATACAGTCTTTGTGCTTGACTTTTTTCCTTTAGCATAATGTTGTAGAACTTCATCAATGTTCTATAAATTCATATTTTACCTTTTCATTTCTGAATGACACTGCTTTTAAAAGATATACAAATTCTGTTTTGCTTATTGTTGGACATTTAAGTTGCTTTCCACTTGGAGCTCTTATGATTATGTTCCAGTGAAAATTTATTTACAAGTCTTTGCAGATGCATAAGTTCCCATGCCTTTTGGGTGATTTGCTGGGCCATATACTAAGTGTAAATTTCCCACTGTCGTTTCTAGCCCTGAGTTTTATCCTTTGACACCTCAAGTCAGTAAGGCATTTGCTTTTTGCCCTTAGAGTTGTAAATGGGTTGGAAAATGCACTCAGTTAAAGATGAGCATACTCTCAAGTCACACCAGCAGTTAGTTTTCCTTTCAAAGGTAGATCTTTTAGTTTCCACCTGCTTTTTAACAGACTTTCTGTGTTCTCCCAAACTCGTGTGTAGTTTAGAGACAACTGAAATTTTAAGCAGACTTTATATTTAGATTTTTAAATTACAGCTCTTTTGTGGCTATTTTGCTTACAAGATATTCCTCTGAAATATCCAGCTAATCTGTTGCCTTATTCTCTATCATCTGCCACCTTCAGCTGCTAAGACTGCAGTTCTCCACCACCTCGTTTGAGCAGGTGGGATAGTTTGTGAAGCATCCAAAAAAAAAATAAAAATCTCAAATTCACAGTACGTATCCAATACAACAGTCATCTTTAAGAGAAAATTATTCTTAGATTTTTACTTGACTTTGGTAATTTCCAATACCTTCCAATAATTATTTTTAATAATTTTGTCCAGATTTAAAAATTGTTATTGTAGAAAGGATTGCTTGCCATTACCAGAAAGGACTTATTTTCTTTTAAATTCCAGAATTACCTAGAAAAATAATCCTCAAATGTTAACTAGATGTCATTTGATAATGGTAGAATTTCAGATAACTTTTACTTTCTTTCTTATGTTTTTCTCTATTTCTTGATTTTTCTGCATGGGTGTATGTTATCTTTATAATCAGAATAAAAAGAACATTTCGTTCTATTACTTTCATTTTGTAACAGTTTGCAAGAACAAGAACACCAAAAGTTGGAGCTGAGATGTAATTTTAGAGACTGTTAAAGTGCTTTAACAAACAGAAGACAGTTATTTTTTAATTAGTATAGTTTTATGTCTAATGCAAAATCTTCCATTAAGGTGGTACTTGAAAAGATTTGTTGGGCTTTCATTCTTAAGTAATGTACCACTTTGTCATACGTATGCTATTAATTTATATTATTATAATGTACTTTTTAATAATACAAAATAATGTAGGTTTTTGTTCTCTGATCCATTTCAGTCATAATTAAACAATTTATCTGTTTTTTAAAAAGGTTTCAGTATTATTTATTTTGGGAGCATCTCCTGACCCGAGAAAGATACAAGGAGATAATAATAGTTGTTACTTATTGAGAATTGATAAAATACCAGCCACTGCTCCAAATGCTTTATACATTTTTCAACTCTTTAACCCTCTTAACACCCCCACAAGTGAGTTCAAATATGAGCCCCATTTGATAAATTAAGAAGTGGAAATTTGAAAAGATTAAGTATTTCTCTAGGGTTATCATGTTAGTAAACGACAGAGCTGGAATTCCTTGAATTTGAGCCCAAGCAGAAGACTGCACGTTTACATTTTTATCACCACTACCCTATACTGTAGAGACATATACAGTAGAAGTGGTGAATGGGATCTTATGGCCCTTCTCTAAAATTAAATAGCAGAAAATATTGCAAAAAGAAGCTAGAGATGTCCTTCAGAGATCTAAGAAGGCTAAATTGGGCTAACATTTTTCCCAGGGTGTTTCAGATGTGATCTAAACTAAAGGCAAGATGAAGTCTGAAAATTTCTTCCAGATCTATAATTCAGTATCTTGGTTCTCAGCTGTTTTGACCTGAGGGAAAATTTGGAAATAAATATCTTCTCACACCCTACCCCCCAGAAACTACTTTTTTAAATTCAACCTTGGCACTCGATTCTCTCATCATTTATATTTCCAAAAAGCCAGGCTATTTCTCAAGGTCAATTTAGTGAAAAGAACAGTGGAGAGGAATACAGCACCTTCTGATTTTCCTCCAGTAGCCATTTCCTTCTTCCTCAATGCTAAAACCTCCTACCTGGAGGCTGCCTGGCCAAACTACATTTCTCTTTCTCTTTTGTAGTTAAGTGTGGCAATGTGACTAACTTCTTGCCAAAATAACGTAAGCTGAAGTGAACTTTGCAATTGAAGTCACATCTTTCCATAGGAAAGTACTTACTTTCCATGTCCCTTGTTTTTTGTTTTGTTTTGTACTGTTTTCTGCTACTGTGGAAAAAAAAAATAGATCTAAGTGGAACAGCTCACTTGAATCCGTGTATCAGAATCTTTCACTGAGAATGGCATGGTCAACCTATCTGCCCTGGATCAAGTTCCTCTGAACAGCAAAACGAGAAAAAAAAAAAAAAAAGTCCTTCTATTGAAATTGGGTATTTTGCTGTATCTTTTTTACAAGTAGCTCGTATCCTAATTTGAAAATTGGCATCTAAAAGTAGAGTAATGCCATAATAAACTCCAAAATGTGTTACTGGCTTTGCCTTCAGGTGGTGGGAGGCAAGGGACCTATCTATATTGCAGGCTAAAAAGCTGGTGGTTCTTGTTATATTGGGGCAAAATCTAATAAAACAGTTAACTATGATAATTTTAGAGGTAGAACACATCTTTATTAGAATTGAAGCTCTAGGGTACGTGGTTAGAAAAAAAAAAAAGTTCAAACGTCTGTGTATTTTTAGCAGATTCTTTCTCTTTTTAGTAAGTTACTAGGAAAGAGACTTAGTCAATCAATAGCCAGACTGAAGCAGAGATGGAAGGGAAGAAATCCTTTCTAATGGAGCACTCTCTGTCCCATTAATCACAACAGGCACTGATCTTGTTATATGAAGAGACGATATTTTCTTGCAGAGATTTTTTATTTTTCTGGTTTTTGCTTTTGTTTTTGTTTTAATCATAAAATTTGTTTGTTTTAATCATAAAATCAGAGTCAGGGGTCAATAAGAAGCCTGCAGCAATGGTCTTTCAAAGTCACGGTTTTATCTGAATTAGAAATAGGCCATTTTGGTTTGAGAGAGGAGACTAGTTGAAAGTTTCATTTTTGCTTCCTCTTCTAGCTGGCCAGCTTTGTGGGTAATTTGCTTGTCAAAGAATACATTGCTAGAGAAAAGGGGAAGTGGAAGTGTCAAAGTAGCCTAACAAAAGAAATTTAATATCTCTTACACAACAAATCAATGTGAAAATTGTTACCAAAGCAAACCTCTTACGTTACATATATATATATATGTAATGTATACTCACAGACTATATATATATATATATAAAACCTGTGAGTTCAGAAATTTGAAACCTTAAAAAGTTAAAAAAGCCAAATTCCAAATATATCTGAAGCCCAAACAGCAGAAGAGAGCATGGTGGCTGAGAGCCTTTCTAGAGATTGCCATATTAAATTTCCTTCAGCAAAAAATTGGAACAACCCAGCATTTGAGGTCAGTTTAATATTGTCCTCTCATTCGGCTAATGTTACAGATGGTCTCAAGGGAGCTGCCATTAAATTGAGATGGGTGGGGAATATTCTGAGCCTAGGAACTAGTATATAAATGAAAGTTTGAAGTTATAAAATCTATAACCAGAGAAGATTCTTTTGCTTTGGTTTCTTTGCATGGAGCTGACAGGAAGCAAAGTGGTGAAAAGGAAATCTTGCTCCCCATAGTCTGGCCAGCAAAAGCCTGTGGTACAGAACCTCTAAATTAATCTTTGTTTCCCAAAGTCTATGCAAGCAGTATAAGAATGCTAGGACGTGTTCTTCAACTCCATTTTCATTTGTGGCGACAGAGTAAATTTTACAAGAGGACAAAGACAAAATTACAGAGAATGTTGGACAAAGGAATCATTTCCAAAACCCAGAGCAAACAGCTGGGCTAACAAAAGAACTTTCACAGCATGATGTCTTCAGAATTTACAATCATCAGGATTTAATGACATGTGTGTTTTACCTTCTTCCCTCTTTAGAATTTTTAGTTATATTATTCCTACTGCACCATTATATGTAGATTGAGCATGTGGAGGGCATGTGCCTTTTAGTTTAAAAGTCACAGAACAATAGTAGTCACTTCCTGCACTGGGGAGTACCATGTTTCACCGTGATACACAGACTTTTTGTTGGTTTTAACTCTAGATGCTCTTCCATTGGGAAGGAATGAGAATGTTATATGTGTACAATACAGGTATATATTGATATGTGGATGGTCAGAGGGAGGCACCCTAGAATTGCCTGCTAATTGTCTTCAATATCCATTCTACTCTCTTCCTTAATAGAATCTTTACTGGTAGAACATGAGTGATCAGGTAGAAACTACATTTCCCAGCCATCCTTGAATGTAGGTGAAAGCCTGTGACTAAAATCTGGCCAACAGAACATGATGAGTAGATAAGCAAATGTGATATATGCAACATCTGGTCACAGCTGTTAAATGGAAGTTACTCCACCTTTCTGCTGTATAGAGGATGAAGTCAAGTAGATTTTGAACAAGTGGAGCTTTGTTTTAAGTAAAGTTCTCTTGCAGTAGCTTAGCATGTAGCCTAAGCATTAGTAACTTCTGGCCACATGGCTTGAGGGCAAACCATGAACCTTACTGAGCCTGAGTTTCTTTATCTCCTAAAACAAATATCTTTTCTTTAAACTCTCTTGATTTATGTGTGATTCCTATATGACAAATATATTCTAAGAACTCCGAAAACATTTTACTGTATACAAATTTAACATAATTTTTAATGAATTACAGTTCAAATACTCTAAAAATGATATAGAAACACAGATTGTTTCTCCACATCTCCAGCATCTGTTGTTTCCTGACTTTTTAATGATCACTATTCTAACTGGCATGAGATGGTATCTCATTGTGGTTTTGATTTGCATTTCTCTAATGATGATAAGCTTTTTTTCATATGTTTGTTGGCCACATAAATGTCTTCTTTTGAGAAGTGTCTATTCATATCCTTCACCCACTTTTTGATGGGGTTGTTTGATTCTTGTAAATTTGTTTAAGTTCTTTGTAGATTCTGGATATTAGCCCTTTGTCAGATGAGTTGATTGTAAAAACTTTCTCCCATTTTGTAGGTTGCCTGTTCACTCTGATAATAGTATCTTTTGCTGTGCAGAAGCTCTTTAGTTTAATTAGATCCCATTTGTCAATTTTGGCTTTTGTTGCCATTGTTTTTGGTGTTTGTCCTGAATGGCATTGCCTAGGTTTTCTTCTAGGGTTTCTAAGGTTTTAGGTCTTACATTTAAGTCTTTAATTCATCTTGAGTTAATTTTTGTATAAGGTGTAAGGAAGGGGCCCAGTTTCAATTTTCTGCATATGGCTAGCCAGTTTTCCCAAATTAAAACAATAGGTATTTCTCACATGAAACTATCCTTTTCCTGAGAAACAATCATATAATTTTGAGTGTCATATCTTATGAATTATTCAGGTAAAAACAGTATTGTATAACAAGATATTCATAAAAATGTTGCTCATTTCTTTTTAAGAGGAAAAATTAAAAAGTTTTACAATGGAAGGGTAACTAGTTTCACAATGACATGCCATCGTAATAAAATATTATACAAATAGGTGTTGCTGGATACATATATTCCTTTTGCCTTCCAGATCCACCCTGCTCCATGTCACTGGAGGCTGACCTGCTTGGACCTTTATCAGCAGGTTATTTTTCTCATGGCAATGAGAAGCACTGGCAGGATATCAGAAAGAAGGAGAGTAGGGCATTGGTATTTATTCTTCCAAGTGCCTCGTTGCATGATCACTGAAAGCTGTATGGGCTCCTCAGTCCAAAGTGATGATTTCTGTCACCCAGACCTCTACAGAGGACACTCTTCGTATCTGGATTGAGTAAACATTCTCATCCCTGGCCTCTTAATCCTTGAGTTGAGAGTGGCACCCTGTTACCAGCCCTGGGATCCCTGGGATCCTGTACAAGGATCCCTATACCTTTGGTTTCCTTATATCTAGCCCACATCTTTATAAATTGTCCCTTTATTAAACTGTTCTTAAATTATCTAATTTGAGTGTGCCATTTATTTTCTCCTGTACCCTGCATGGTGCACAGGCAGAAAATAAAATATTATATTCTATGACCATTATAATATAAAATATAATGTATAAGGTTAAAGATCAAATGAAAGACAGAAACCAGTGGAATACCATGTTATGGTGATTAGTTTAAAGGTGAGCATATTTTTCTCCTAAACTACATTTACTGTAAGGTTATTTTATTATTTAAAAATATATAAAATTGTTGCTAGGATATTTTGTCAGGTGGATTTATTTAGCATTGCTTTACTAACTAGATAAGAATGAGTCATTAACATATTGAATTTATGTAAATCACCTTAATCAACTGCTTTCTCTTTTTCTGCTCCTAGGCCACAGAGAATTGCTAAAGAAAGTTTTGGAACGAGGCTGACTTGATTTTACTCAGACTTCTTCATTTCAAGCAAAGGAAGCAGATTCTGGCTGTTTCACCAGAGAAGAGGCTTAGTAAGTAGATATCAGCAGCTCACAGCTTTCTTGGGAAAAGAACAAGATTCCAGAACAAAGTTCAAGACCTAGCTTCCAGGAGCATGCTTTGAAGGAGCATGCTTTGAAAACTTTTCATCATAAATGTCACTGAGCAGTAGATTCTACAGCTTGTCTTAAAGGAGCCAAATATTTGACTTTGCTACAAACTCAACTACTGCCTGAGTCTTGCTGCTTATGACTGATGCACAACCACCACTGGCTGGTAAAGCCAAATAGTTCTGGCGCCATTCTTGCTGCAAGGTGGACTTTGAGTGCTTGTCCATCCTCATGTGACTCCCTTCTGAACCTAAATCTCACTCCAGCTCATATGACTGGTGGGGCCTTTGAAATATTAGCAACATTTTCTACATGGATAATAGGATGGATACTTACAGCTGGTAAATAGTAAGACAGGTTTCAAAATACCTGATAGAGGTGAAGAAGTGACCAGGAAGTTAGTAGAATATAGTGGTTTTAAAAAGTATAGAAAGGCGAGCTGGTTATATGTCATTTACTTCAAAAGAAAGATTTTAAAATGGTGGACGAATGTCAACAGTATCCTATCTTTGTAACATGTTGGATAGGAGCCAAGAAGTAGTCAACATTTTGAGATGCAGTACAAGAGAGGGAATGGCCTTAAAGAAAGATCAGAGTTCAGTGGAGCCCAAAAAGTGAAGGGAGGTGCAGAAAGAAACAAGTTATTTAAATAATTTGTGGGTCATAGGAGAGTTTGTTTTTGATGGGGCAGAGATTGTTAAAAAAATAATTAAATATTAAACAGAAATATATATGCAAAGATGTCTTCATCATTTTTTTCTATAATTGTCCAATGAAATATTCCAATATTTTTAAATGTCTAAAGCTGACATTTGAGACAGTGTCATGCATGGTATAATGCCTAAAGTTGCTCTCCAAAGCAAAGGGACAAATAATGGAATTTTATTTTCATTGTTGTTAAAGAGTATGTCTCAAAATTGTAGCATTCAATGGTTTTGTTTCTTTATGAAAGTTATAATATTTTCATTTTAATGAATTTAGTAAAACTTGATTAAAAAAGAACAAAATTCAACACAATATAAATTTTTAAAATAGATGTCTTTTTATCGATAAAAGACAATTTTAACATCGGCAAAAAAGAACTCATAGAAGATTTTAGGGAAAAGCCAACATGACCTTAGAGGAATTTGCACTCTTTGGGCTCCACACATGTGCAGTTATCAGAGTTCCCTGACTCCAAGTGTTTATTCAAATCTGTCAGCTAAATCATAGATCCAAATGCAAAACGTAACACTCAGGAACATTATGTGGATTTGTGACACTCCCTGGAGGACTTTGGGTCCATAAAGCAATGAATGGATTATAAGAAGACATAAATATGGTATTTTCATCTATGACAAGTGCAATCTTACTCCAATGTTATTTATATTATATAAAAGAAACCTGAACCTCTTTTCCTCAGTCAAACTGAAAAGAGTCACCCTTAGGGATGAATAAGTGAACAGCTCACCATTAATTTCCAATTTCTATGAATTCATCTTTGAAAATGTCATGTTTTCAAGTTTTTTCAAATGGCCAATGTTTATTGATTTTTACATGTGTTTATTTATTTTATATTTATTTAACAATGAAACAAAAAGCAAAATGGGAGATGAAATTGTGATAACATAATATTTTTTTCTTTTTTTTTTGCCATGATCCTAAATCATGCAAACTTTACCCAACTTTGAATTTTAAGGACCAGTTGGGCACCCAGACTAGTTTCCCATAAATCCTACTTTCAGTCTTTTAATATCTTTTGCATCCTCGTCCGTACTTCCTGTTAGTTAAGTGGGTTATATGGCATTCTGGAAAAAGTATGGGTCTTGAATTTAGAGGAGGAGCATGCCAGTATTTACTCCACCTAGCTTCTATCTTTATACACTTGCAGAACTAAAATTTAACCATGAGATTCCTTGAGCTTCTCCAGCTTCAGAATGTTACACTTTGGCCCCGTCAAAATCTATGATTTTAAAAAATTATTTTAGCTTTAAAATTTTGAAAAAGAATCATGAAGTCATCAGTGAAAAAGCAGGAGTTCAGCCATAATATAAAATGCCATTTTCACACTGTATTAAACTTGGGCCAGTGAAGAAACGGCTGAGTTAGCTTTCTGTCTTGAAGACTTAGCTGTTTTCTTGTCCAAAATAGAAAGAAGATGGATATTCTAATTACTTAGGATAACTACCACTTAGATGAGAACTTTTGCTTTATGTGTAACCAACAGATTTATAAGAATATGCCTTTCAATATTATGGTAGTGAATGGCAAAATACTAATTAGGTAGGATGAGAAAACAATTTAATATTCTTATTGCAAAAATCAGAACCAATCAGAATCATGATATTTTACTATGTGAAATTGTTTGTCTTCAAATAATTATCCAGTGACAGGTGGCAGTCATATTCTGAATCTCTTAAACATTTGTAAAAAAAATTAAAAGTTACTTAAATAATAATTATAATACTAAAATATAACTATTTATTTAATTTTATCTGTCCTGCTCCCACCCCAAGTCATTTAACTTAAAACTCTGTTCTGAAGAAAAATACAAGGATTTGTCCACAAGGGAAAAAATAATCCTCAATTAAATTCAATTCAGCAAGTAGTTATAGAATCTCTTTTCATGTTATTGAACTTATGTTCTTTACTTTCTCCTATCTTGTTGGAAAAGAAAATCATAACACATACAAATAGAAAGTATTTTCATTTTAGGTTGTTGCAAAAGTGTTTGCGGTTTTTGCAGTTACTTTTGCACCAACCCAATAAATTTGGTAAAACAAATTTTATTTTATTTTTTAAAATTGTGTCAATTTTCAAAAATAAATTTCCTGTGATTTTTTTTATTGATGATTTTAGCCAATGAAATGGTCAGTGTGAAATATTTTTGTTGTTGTCATCACTTCAAAGTAATGAAAACACTTCAGATTGTTCAACTGCATAGAAGGTTTGCCTTCACACAATTTTATAAATTCTTGGTTGTGTTTCCCTCTAAGTTTTCTCTAAGACATGCAAAATAATGTTGTAAGTAATATGAATGGCTGACTTTAACCTTATACTTAGGTATCCATGTTTTTTAAAACAATTTCAACACTTATTTTAGATACAAGGGGTATATGCATAGTTTTGTTACATGGGTATATTGTACCCAGCTAGTGAGTAAAGTAACCAATAGGTAATTTTTTCATCCCAGCATCCCCTCCCTGTCCCCTTCTAGTAATCCCCAGTGTCTATTGTTGGCATATCTCCGTCCATGTGTGCTCAGTGTTTAACTCCCACTTATAAGTGTGAGCATATGGTATTTGATTTTGTTATTTTGTTAATTCAGTTATGGTTATGGCCTTAATGGCCTCCAGTTCCAACCATGTTGCTGTGAAGGATATGATTTCATTCTTTTTACGGATTCATAGTATTACATGATATATGTGTACCACATTATCTTTATCCAGTCCACCATTGATGGGCATATAGGCTGTGTCTATGTCTTTGCTATTGTGAATAGTGATGCCTATGAACATGTGTCTTTTTGATATAATGATCTATTTTCCTTTGGTTATATACATAGTAATAGGATTGCTAGTTCAAATGGTAGCTCTGTTTTTCATTTTTTTAAAATTTTACTTTAAGTTCTAGGGTACAGGTGCACAACATGTTACATATGTTACATATGTTACATATGTATACATGTGCCATGTTGGTGTGCTGCACCCATTAACTTCACATTTACATTAGGTATATCTCCTAATGCTATCCCTCCCCACTACCCCCACCCTATGACAGGCCCTGGTGTGTGATGTTCCCTTTCCTGTGTCCAAGTGTTCTCATTATTCAATTCCCACCTGTGAGTGAGAACATGCGGTGTTTGGTTTTTTTGTCCTTATGATAGTTTGCTGAGAATGATGGTTTCCAGCTTCATCCATGTCCCTACAAAGGACATGAACTCATCCTTTTTTATGGCTGTATAGTATTCCATGGTGTATATGTGCCACATTTTCTTATTCCAGTATATCATTGATGGACATTTGGGTTGGTTCCAAGACTTTGCTATTGTGAATAGTGCCAGAATAAACATACGTGTGCATGTGACTTTATAGCAGCATGATTTATAATCCTTTGGGTATATACCCAGTAATGGGATGGCTGAGTCAAACGGTATTTCTAGTTCTACACTTGATCTTAGCCAAAAGGCCGAGAAGCGATGGTATTTCTAGTTCTAGACCCTTAAGGAATCACCACACTGTCTTCCACAATGGTTGAACTAGTTTACAGTCCCACCAACAGTGTAAAAGTGTTCCTATTTCTCCACATCCTCTCCAGCACCTGTTGTTCCCTGACTTTTTAATGATTGCCATTCTAACTCGTGTGAGATGGTATCTCATTGTGGTTTTGATTTGGCCATTCTGATGGCCAGTGATGATGAGCATTTTTTCCCTGTGTCTGTTGACTGCATAAATGTCTTCTTTTGAGAAGTATCTTTTCATATCCTTTGTCCACTTTTTGATGGGGTTGGTTTTTTCTTGTAAATTTGTTTGGTAGCTCTGTTTTAAGTTCTTTGAGAAAACTCCAAACTGCTTTCCACAGTGGATGAACTAATTTACATTCTCACCAATAGTGTATAAGCATTCCCATTTCTCCACAGCCTTGCCAGCATCTGTTGTGTTTTTGACTTTTTAATAACAGCTATTCTGACTGGTGTGAGATGGTATTTTATTTTGCTTTTTATTCACATTTCTCTGATGATTAGTGATGATAAGCATTTTTAAATATTTGTTGGTCACCTGTATGTCCTCTTTTGAGAACTGTCTGTTCATGTCCTTGGTCCATTTTTTAATAGGGTTATTTGTTTTTTGCTTGTTGATTTTTTTAAGTTTCTTATAGATTCTAGGCATATTAGGCCTTTGTCAGGTACCTAGTTTGGGGATATTTTCTCACATTCTCTAGGTTGTCAGTTTATTGATAGTTTCTTTTGCTGTGCAGAAGCTCCTTAGTTTAATTGGGTCCCACTTGCCAATTTTTGTTTTTGTTGAAATTACTCTTGTGGACTTAGCCAAAATTTACTTGCCAAGGCTGATATCAAGAAAGATATTCCCCAGGTTATCTTCTAGATTCTTATAACGTGAGGTTTTATAAATCTTTAATCCATCTTTAGCTAACTTTTGTATATGATGAAAGGTAGGAGTTCAGTTTTATTCTTATGTATATGGGTAGCCAGTTAATCCAGCACCATTTATTGAATAGGGAGTCCTTTCCTCATTGCTTATTTTTGTTGATTTTGCTGAAGATCAGATGACCGCACCTGTGGAGCTTTATTTCTGAGCTCTCCATTCTGTTCCATAGGTCTGTGTGTCTGTGTTTGTACTAGTACCATGATATTTTGGTTACTGTAGCCTTATAGCATAGTTTGAAGTCAGGTAATGTGATGCCTCTGGCTTTGTTCTTTTTGCTTAGGATTGCCTTGGGTATTCAGTCTCTTTTATGGTTTTTGGTTCCATATGGATTTTAGAACAGTTTTTCCTAATCATTTCAAGAATTATTTTGGTAATTTGATATGAATAGTGTTGAATCTGCAAATTGCTTTGGGTAGTATGGCCATGTTAATGATATTGATTTTTCCAGTCCATGAGTATGGAATGATTTGCCATTTAGTTGTGCCATCTCTGATTTCTTTCAGCAGTGTTTTGTAGTGCTCCTTGTAGATATCTTTCAACTCCTTGGTTAATTATATTCCTATGTGCTTTATTTTCTTTGTGGCTGTTGTAAATGGGACTGTGTTCTTGATTCGTCTATCAGCCAGGACATTACTGGTGTATAAAAATGCTACTGATTTCTGTACACTGATTTTGTACTCTGAAATCTTACTAAAATCATTTATCAGTTCTAGTAGCCTTTCAGTGGAGTCTTTAGTGCTTTCAAGGTATAGAATCATATCACCAGCAAAGAGAGATAGTTTGGCTTCTTAATTTCCTATTTGGATACTTTTTATTTCTTTCCTTTGCCTGATTGCTCTGGCAAGTGCTTCCTCCATTTTTTACAAAAACAAATCATTAGTTACTTTGTGAATCTATAAAATATTTTCAAGCTTTTGTACCAGTATTTGTACAAATTTCAACTTTAATACATAAAGAAATCTTTAAGTTACATATTTTTGAATGGTCTGCTTGTTTATCATAATGTAAAATCTTCAATGTCATTCCAATGATATAATAACTTTTAAAACTCCTCCTGAATCTGATAAAATTTGTTAAGAAAAACACTGTAGTCCAAGACTAGTATTTTAATTTATTGGCTATAACTGATTATTATTTTGATGGACTATGTAACATAGTACAAAGAAGAGCAGCTTATCAATATATCTGAAATTCATTTTTATCTTCTGAAAAATATAACTAAGAATTCTAAATCTTCTTAAGAGAAAGAAATGATCTATAGGGTATAAAATGTCATCCTTTGAAAATATTGAATTTTTTCTTTATAGTATTATTTCTGACTTTCTTTGTATTATTTCATAATTTTTACATTATCTTAAATTTTTGCATTTTACAAACATGAAAACCCCTCACAACTCTCGCAGTAGGTACTTATTTATTTATTTATTTTTATTATACTTAAGATCTGGGATACATGTGCAGAACGTGCAGGTTTGTTACATAGGTATACATGTGTCGTGGTGGTTTGCTGCACCCATCAACCCGTCATCTATCTCAGGTATTTCTCCTAATGCTATCCTTTCCTTTGCCCCCACCCCCTGACAGACCCCAGTGTATGATGTTCTCCTCCCTGTGTCCATGTGTTCTCATTGTTCAACTCCCACTTATGAGTGAGAACATGCAGTGCTCGGTTTTCTGTTCCTGTGTTACTTTGCTGAGAATGATGGTTTCCAGCTCTATCCATGTTCCTGAAAAGGACATGAACTCATCCTTTTTTATGGCTGCATAGTATTCTATGCTATATATGTGCCACCTTTTCTTTATCCAGTATATCATTGATGGACATTTGGGTTGGTTCCAAGTCTTTGCTATTGTTAATAGTGCTACAATAAACATACGTGTGCATGTATCTTTATAGCAGAATGATTTATAATCCTTTGGTATATACCCAGTAATGGGATAGCTGGGTCAAATGGTATTTCTGGTTTTAGATCCTTGAGGAATCACCACACTGTCTTCCACAATGTTTGAACTAATTTACACTCCCACCAACGGTACATCATTAAATACTAAGTTTTGTTTCCTGCTATCCTTACCAGAATCACCTTTCACTAAGAATGGCTAGCATGATGAATTGCTTTCTATTGAAATGTACGTGCGAATGTGAATGTATACACATTTGTATATAACTGTAGTTTACAGAGCATGAAGTCTTATTATTTCTTATAGGAGTAAAATGTAGTTTATAACCTCACAATTTCCCAAAGACACAGATTTCTCAAAGACCGATTCCTTTGGGGTAAAGTTCCGTAGCTCTAGAGAGTTGATATGACTGCTGTTACTATTTGGAGTGTTCTGTAAGATCCGGGAAAACTGAAAATAAACATGAAATGTATTGGGGACAGGCGAAATAAAAACTCACTGAAAGGAAATGGAAATATTACAGCAATATGAATCTGCTAGAAAAAGACAGGGCTATTCAGATGGGTGTAGAACTTTCAAAGACATGAATATTATCACAGGACAAGAGACAACTGAGAGGATGGAGAACAGTTTTTGCAAAACACACATCATCTCTCTAATAAATCCATGGATTTCTCCCTTTTTTTTTCATTGATCACATCTGTATATTCCTACTCCATCCCTTCTGATTGAATGCCTCGCTTCCTTCCTAACATGAAAAGTGCATCTTTCTGTCACTACAACTTCTTTACCTCTAGTTCTCTCTGCATGTGCAGTGGGTTCAAGGACTAACCCTGGTGATGATGTCCTCAGTGAATAAGGAAGCCTGTCCCTGGAGCACTGATGCTTCTCACACAGTCTATAAGACCTCACTAATACGCCTGAAGATCCTTTAAATAGTGTCATGTTTTCCAAACTGTATTGCAGCTGCCTTGAAATAGAAACAGAATAGTGTCAACAAGCCTTCACTTCTGGTGATAATGTGCAATCGTGGATATGAGATTCAGTTCTTAGCATTTGATCTTTTTTGAGAGGCACTTCTGCAACATCACAGGTTTAAATGTTTCTATTGATTTTCATGTCTAGATTTATTGTGAACATATAACCTCCAGTTACCCTAAAGCAGCCTTTCTGATTTCTTAAACAAAACAACCAGTTAGAAAAACTTAACAACAGCACTCTAAATGCCATGAGTAAGCTGTGAAAAAAAAATGTATTTATGGTAGGCATTTTATACTGGAAATTGTCAACAGTTCAGCTTTCTGAATGTATTATTATAATAAGAGATTTTTTCTGTATCATTTAGCTTATGTTAATTTGAAATATCTGTTATACTTATATATGTATCAGGTCATTTTAAGATATAACAGATTATTTTATATATATATATATATTTCATGTAAGAGGTTAACATAACTACCTGTGCTAGATCAATACATTTCAATTGCTAAACTACATCAAAAATGAGGCACTATTTTCTTTAGTTATTTTCAGTTAATGAATTTGCTGGGTTTATTGAAGACAAGTATTATGGCATTTCTCTGAGAGAGAGAGATATATATATACACACACACACACATATACATTTCTATTATATATAACTGATACATAATATAATATATACAATGAAGAAAATCATTTTGATAGCTCTATTGCCTTCTGCATCGTTATTTCACAGTATAATTTTTCCATCTGTTTATGATTAATATTTAATTATATTTTATTTATTTAATTCTACTTCAAGCAGAAAAATTGTGAAATTTAGAGAAACATTAATTTGATAATATTTCCCCCATGAAATTTACACCTATTAGTTTGGTGCAAAAGTAATTGCAATTTTTGCCTTTACTTTCAATGACAAAAACCACAATTATTTTGGAATTAACCTAATTTTTTTTTTTGAAAAAGTGTTAGTCATCTTGTCTGAACTTTGTGCTATTACTCTTGCTCTCTTCCCTGTAACCTAAATATACTGACTTCATTCTTTGAAAAATCCCTCTTCTTTGTACTGCCTGTCCCTGAATTCTGCTTAGGTCTGAACAGGTTCTTATTGGTATGAATAGATATTTTAGATCACCTGGCTCTGGGTCTGGCACACAGAGGGTGCATAATAATTGGTGGCTATTATTTTATTTTATTTCAAGGTAATCATGATTGGAACATTTAAAAAATTTTAAATGATACTGTATTTGTTGTCAACTCAATATTCAAGATATTTTGCAAAAAACCTTATATTTATTCTGTTAGCATTAGCTTTCTATCATATAACACCCATATAAACTATTTTTAGTGTTTCCAAATGAATAATTGAGACTTGGAGTAGGTAAATAAGTGTACCTTTAGGAGTAGAGAGATGTTTTATTACATATGTTGTGCTTTATATTAATTTAAGAAGTCAAAGCATGAATCTATAGAATTTTCTGAATAAAAACATTTATCCACAATGCAGGTGATTTAATGCCTACCTCTAAATGCTGTTTTACGTAGAATGAGAAAAGAAAAACACAAAAATTTCCACTGCCTTTTGGGAATTTATTAAGTACATAGTATCAATTATATACAAAGAAAAATAATTAAAATTCTATAAAACACATGAAGACCATAGAAGAGATAAAATTAAAGTGATGGAAGAGTTTAAAGGTGTTTAGAACACATTCATCTATCAAGGAGAGAGGAAGCATTTTAGAGGATGTGGCTATTAAATTTGACTTTCTTGAAGTTCAACAAATATAGTATCTAATAATTTACATTCTATGTTTTGAAAAGCAAATATATGTATAATATATATGTATATAATATATATAATATAATAATATAATAATATGTATATATTATATATACATATATATATGAGACACCTCTTCCTATATTTAAATTTAAATGGTCAGTTAATAAATTGAGAAAAATGCATTAAGTCATATTTTTGGTAAATATGAAACAGTCGAACCATAATTATCCCTGTATATAAGCAGATTATACAAATTAGCAAGATAATAACTGTTTTTCTTTTTTTTTTTTTTTTTTTTTTTTTTTTTTTTTTGAGACGGAGTCTCGCTGTGTCACCCAGGCTGGAGTACAGTGGCCGGATCTCAGCTCACCACAAGCCCCACCTCCCGGGTTTACGCCATTCTCCTGCCTCAGCCTCCCGAGTAGCTGGGACTACAGGTGCCCGCCACCTCGCCCGGCTAGTTTTTTGTATTTTTTTAGTAGAGACAGGGTTTCACCGGGTTAGCCAGGATGGTCTCGATCTCCTGACCTCGTGATCCGCCCGTCTCGGCCTCCCAAAGTGCTGGGATTACAGGCTTGAGCCACCGCGCCCGGCCAACTGTTTTTCAATTATAAATGGACAAGTAACATGAAGAGAAAATTCTCAATAAGAAAAACAATAAATATAAATGAGATAATCCATGTAAGAGGTTAACATAACTACCACTGCTAGATTAAAACATTTGTTGCTAAATTACATAAAAAATTAGGCACCATTTTCTTTGGTTATTTTCAGTTCTTGCATTTGCTGGATTTATTGAAGATGAGTATTATGGCATTCCTCTGTTATTGACAAGGAGTTTGTAAATTCACAGAGGTTGTAAGAACAGAGCAAACATGCAAATGGATTATTTATTAAATAAAAAAATGTGAATAATAATACTGACAAAAAGAATAAATGGGCATGGTTATTTATCATAGGTGGCAGGAAATATTGGTTAAACTCTTAGAAAATGATTTAGTGATGTGGAGTAAAAGCCAGCAT
Organism: Macaca thibetana thibetana; assembly: GCF_024542745.1. Classification (NCBI taxonomy): domain Eukaryota; kingdom Metazoa; phylum Chordata; class Mammalia; order Primates; family Cercopithecidae; genus Macaca; species Macaca thibetana. The sequence continues at coordinate 43,804,600 of NC_065580.1, forward strand.
ATTGATTATCTTACACTCATTCACTAGCCTCACCAGCAACATTTAATTTCAGGTAACAATCCAAGCAGAGGAAATGTGCATTTTGCTATTGCACTATTTATAATTGCAAAATACTCCAAATCTAAGGATGAGAAAGTAAGGACAGGAAATGTGGAAAATGAAATCTGGATTCTGCATGTTCTGTTGTTTGCCTCCCTGGGTCTTCCTTCCCACCTTTCTGTCTAACTCTGTCTTACTGGTTATAGAGTATGCTGAGTATGTACTGTTTGAGTAAGCTCTCTTATCCTCCAGCTTTTACTTCTGTTCAGCCAATGCAAAGCATGGACAGGAGATTGGAGAAAAAGGAGAATGAGGTTGGGATACTTCCCCCCAACTCTCTCCCCAGTGATGGCTGTGGCTGGCTGTGTCCCTTCACCAAGTGTCCTCACTCCTGTTAGATAACTCTTGATGAAGCAGTCACTCATGGCTCAGGAGCTTTTCATTTTTCTTTTCCTTAAAATCCTTGAATTGATAAGGGATCCTGAGGTTACTAGCTCAAGGTAGGTACTGCAATAGCCCTTGTTTTTCCTAAACCCTGATCACACTGTTGTTTATAAAGCTCATCTATTGCCCATTTCAGTGTACCATGTATCCCAAGATTCTGATACAGAGGAAGTTTCCCTGAATTAAAAAAAAATAAATTCCTGTTAATGATGACATTTTTATCAATGTTGACAATATGTGTTAAAAATAAAATAATTTTTTAAAAAATCTAATTCATCGTCTCATTACCATTACAGTTCTAACTGGTTTATATAAGTAATATTTGTAGATTGACTACCCATTTCCAGGTACTGTCTTTGACACTTGAAATACAAGATACAGGTTCACAAAGGCATATAGAGTGATGTAATGGAATTTGGAGATCCAGAAGGGGAAGGGTGGAAGGGAGTGACGAATTAAAAAAAAAAAAAACAAAAAAGTGCATGTTGGATACACTCTACACTACTTGGGTGAGGAGTGAACTAAAATCTCCTACTTCACCACTATACAATTCATCCATGTAATCAAAAACTACTTTTACCCCAGAAGCTATTTAAATTAAAACAAACAAACAAACAAAAACAAAAAAACATGGCCGGGCACGGTGGCTCACGCCTGTAACCCCAGCACTTTGGAAGGCCGAGGCAGGTGGATCACCTGAGTTCAGGAGTTCGAGACCAGCCTGGCCAACATGGTGAAACCCCATATCTACTAAAAATACAAAAAAAAAAAAAGCTGGGCATGGTGGTTGGCGGCTGTAATCAGCTACTTGGGAGGCTGAGGCAGGAGAATCGCTTGAATCCAGGAGGCAGGGGTTGCAGTGAGCCGAGATCGCATCACTGCACTCCAGCCTGGGTGACAGAGTGGGACTCCGCCTCAAAAAATTAAGAAATATGAGATATCCCAATAAACTGTACTATATAACAAATTATCACTGGTAATGAATGCAAAATATAAATCTACCCTGTTTATGACATAACTATAATTAGTTAAAAATACTGCCAACCTATTTTCTAAACATCATTTGCCAAGGATGAAACATTTATGTTCTTTATGTTTTAATAATCTTATATTTAATATTGCTAGAAGTTCTTGTTTAGCTTTATATTAGCAAAGTTGTTTTCATGCTTTAGAAAAGTTTTAAAAGTCTATATGAGCCTTCAAAAAAGGGTATGAAAAACAACCACATTTGAATCACCAACTTTCCAGTAAAGATGAGAATTTGTATTAGGGCAAATAGAGCTTCAAACCCCTAAAACTTGAATTACAGATTGCAAAAACGTGTCGCATAGCTTAGAGATTTATGTTTTGGCTTTTTTTTTTTTTTCTGTTGACACATAGAGGAGCTTTATTTAAAAACAAAAACAAACAAACAATCAAAAAACAGAGCTTTGGGCAGAATTTGCCTCAACCGGTTATAGGATATAATATAAGAGATCAGCTTACTATTGTGGCTCAGTTTGACTCTTGCGCCAAATTATCACTATCAGACTCTCAAACACAGTAACTGTGTGACCTTTTGTAAAGTTATAAAAGTACTTATCATGTAAGGTAGTTTTGAAGATTAAATGAAATAATAATACCTACAAAATGATCAAAATAGTACCGGGAATATCACATACATTACTAAACGTTAACTATCTTTTTCTTAGCATCACTACAGTTGTAGAAGTAGAGATGTTAAATATTTCTAATTCCACTGACACAATATCAAAACCACCAACATCTTGGACAAAAGATTGTGTTAACGGTGTTGTGTATACGAGGGGCACAGTTTTATAATTACAACTTTTCTAGTACTTGAAGACAAGCAGACCAGGATTGATTTTACAGTGTTTAGATTTAACAAAATCTTCCTTTCTTCTTTCCTTCCCTCCTTCCTTCCTTCCTTTCTTCCTGCCTTCTCTTTATCTTTTATCTTTCTTTTGTTCTTTTTCTTTTGTCTTTCTCCAATCAGCTCTTATTCTTCCTAATGGCTACTAGTCCAGTTAGCTTAGTATATGTGCATTTTACATGTGTGTGTAAATGTAGAGATGTATAGCAAAACAAATAGATGTACTGAAAAGATTAATGAGGCATATCAATACAAACTAGTAACAGGGATGTGTTTTGTTTATGAAGAAAGCTACAGCTATATGCTAAATACATTATAAGTTTATATTATCATAATAATGCATTTCTCCCTAGCTATTAATCTAAGCTACAGAATATCACATGTATATTTAATCTTCCTTCAAAGGGATCTAAGCTTATTTACATGTTCTGTACATAGTATAGTTTTAAGGACATTTTAATACTGGCCACTCATTTTATACTGTCAGAATGTTTTAATGTAATTACAAAGGAATGTAGCTACAGTCTAAGCTTATTCAATCTACATTCTCTCTGTTTGACCTTTCCTGTAGGAACACATGAAAAGAAATCCATACCATTCTACAAAATTCCCAGTGCGAGGGAAAGAGAAAAAATAACAAAAATTTCAGCAAGAGTTATTTTGTGTAGGAACAACTTGCAGTCTGAATCACATGGCAGTGAAAGAAAGACTATAACAAAGATAAATAAATGGCTTTCTTGTTGCTCACTTTCTTAATCCCTTTAAAATAAAATAAATAAGGCATTTCAATGAAATAAATTATTTCCAAAGAGCACAGTACCTTCTGTATGATGACTGTATTTACTTTCAAGTAATAATGCTTAGAGATAGTATGTACAAAAGTCGACATAATTATTTTCTTTATTTGACTATAGTGTCTGGATCTTAGTCAAAGGACAAAGTGCAATTGGTTGGTTTTTCAAGTTATTTCTTATCCCGGTTGCATGTCGGAAAGATCATAGTGTTACTGTTTTAATTTTGATTGTTAACATAAAATTGGAATCCAAAGTAAAGGAAAATTGTGAAAATTAACTTGTTACAAGTATAAGAGAACAAAGCATGGGCATTATGATAATGTAATCACTGAGAATCTGTGAAGTAAAATGTATTTTTAAAGACACAAAGTTAATGCTTTCCTTTGAAATCTCCATGTAAAAATTGAAAACACAACTTTAATAGAAGACAGACACAGGTAGCATATGAAGAATTACAGCTTGGGAAATTAATAAAAATAGTATCTAAAACAGTATTAGTAAGATATGAAGCTCATTCATTAACAGTCTCTATGATAATATATCACTGAAAATGTTGCATGAAGGACAGTCTTTGATAGGATTATGTACAGTATAATAGCAAGATACTGGAATTAAAATTCACTGAGAAGATCTTGTGAACTGAAGGGTAAGAAGATAATAATGGTAACATTAATAATAGTAAATAACAAGAATAAAATGATTCACATAAATAGAATTTCCATCAGCAACCATTATTGTAATTATGGGAATGATAAGCTAGTAATCTGGAGAAAATAGCTAATCTTTATTGATTCATTGTTTAATTTCTTTTTATTTTAAAGGCTTTAGAACTGCTGTCAATAACAATAATGTGTACATGGGAAAAAGTTAGACCAAGAAAGAATAGAAAAATAATATATTGCATTGTGCAACCTACATTTCCAAATGATCTTTAAAAATACATTTATATTCTATTGTTAAGGAAAAAGGAAAAATGTATTCAAAAGATTTCCCCCCTTTTAAAATGATCATTGTGAGATTTTTTTCTAACACAGTGTATGGGGGTTCCAGGAATGAAGTGGGAAAATGCAGCAATCTCAGCTCTGGCTCCTTAATCACACTGAATTGAGGATTATTATTCATCAATAACACCTGGGAGAAAAAGACAGGCCATCAGCGGGCTGACCCTACAGCAGCCCTAGGGGCAGTTCCACCGCCACTAGCAAAGTTACAGAGCAGTTATCCAAGGTCCAGATAATAACAGGAACAGCAAACTCTCTTCCTGATGGTAGAAAATAAATTCCATGTTTAGCTCATGATTTCTGGCAACCAAGACTCTTCTAGAAAATGAGATTAATTTTCTTTTAACATAAATGAAAAATGAGAATGTGAAATGATGAGTCACTGAAACACTCCATCGATGGCATTGGTAAGAGGAGAAATTGCTATGAGATGGTTTTCAATTTTCCGACAATTGATACAAAATTCTGGTACAAAATTCAGATCATATGTTTTATGATCTAAAAACATAAGGTATAGTAATTACAGAGGGGAAATCAAATTGTATTTCTATTTGCAGTATGTTTTTAGTTAAAATCTAGGTAAATTTTAGTAAACTAAATCCTACGTGAGTGTTCTTTAGTTATCTGTTAATTAATATAAATTGAAAAGTTTTTTTAAGATTCAATTAAACCATTTCCTTTCATTTTGTTCTCCACACATCCTGTCCTGTCCAACCCCCATTTCAGAAACATCTTAGCTCTGTAATCAAAGTATAGTATCTATCAGTGCTGTAAATTTTAGCAGTCTTAGTATCAATTTGAACATGGGAGTTGGTTAATTCTACGCATTCTTTCAATTATAGAATTTCTGATTTCTGCCATTAAATACAAGACCCATTGGACTACCTCCAAATCTCCATGTTCCTCTATCCCAAAAATATACTTGCCACACCTTAAATAACCTACAGAGTTTCATGTTTCCACTCTTCTTCTTCTTTTTCTTCTTTTGAGACAAAGCCTCACTCTGTTGTCCAGGCTGGAGTGCAGTGGTGCAATCTCAGCTCACTGCAACCTCTGCCTCCTGCAATCAGGCGATTCTCCTGCAATCAGGCATCTTAGTAGCTGGGACTACAGACATGGATCACCACACCGGGCTAGTTTTTGTATTTTTAGTAGAGATGAGGCTTCATTATGTTGGCCAGGCTTCTGACCTCAGGTGATCCACATCAGCCTCCCAAAGTGCTGGTGTGAGGCACCACTGCCCGGCACATGTTTCCACTCTTGTCCATTTTCAACTTCTCTCTCACTACAGTCTCTTACCCTCACTCATAAGCTTTTCTTTGTCTGCAGTAAACCATACTTTCGTGCTCAAAATCTTTTCACATTATCAATTTGTTTATGTTTTCACTTTCTCCATAACCAGAAACGTGGTTTCCCCCAGAAATCCTCATAATCTTTACAACTTGTCTTCATTGGTAGTATTTTTTTCCTGGTCTTCTAGTGTCTGGAGTAAAGAAAGGAACTGTCATTGTCATTGGCCACCACAGTGGTTTGAAAACAATTGTTCAGTCACTGTGGACTCCTACTCCTCCCTCCTTTGACATTCACAACAACTTCTTCTATCAACCTTTTTCCTTCCTTGTCACCATGACAAACCAACCATCCAGGTTCTCCCTGAAGTGACTTCCAAGTTACTCAACTATTTCTTGAGACTAATTTTGCAAGACCTATCGTTAAACAGTATAGAGTTGATGCTGAAGAAGAGAAGTAGGAGTCTAAGATCTAATAAAAGGCCATACTGAAGAATAAACATGATAATCCATTTATCTATGGCTCTAAATCTGTGACTACTCCGTTTAAATCATTCAATTAATCATCTACTATGTATCTATTAGCCATACATGGGGTGATTGCAATGCTGCAATTGCAATGCTGCTACTATTAATTTAATTATTCATCTACTATGTATCTGTAAGCCATATATGGGGCAACTGCAATGCTTCATGTTTATACACTCCAAGAGGTATGCACTCAGTAAAGAGCGTTTAAAAATTGGGAGAAGGAGCAGAGGTCCAGTTATGCCTGAAGAGATATCAGGGGCCTCAAGGAAGCCTTCACAGAGAAGATGATGCTTGAAGCAAGGCTCTGAGGATAAGAAGAATGCCAAGCAGTAAAGAAAGGGAAGGCCTTTCAAAAGTAGGAAGACAGGTAGTTCAAACTGAACAGCCATGAGAGAGTAGGCCAATATGGGTGAGAATGCAGGGTACCTAGGAGAAAGTACCAGGAGACAAGTGACAAGATCTCTTCATTTCCTGCCACATTCTCTCCTTTGACTTTACTAAGATGCAGATCTGGTCATCCCATGCCGATCTCAATATACTTCAACTGTGTCCCATCAATGTCAGATCTATAGTTTGAAAAAATTAGAAATAGAAGAAATACAGCAGAGAGGAAAGGCAGCGTCACGAGTTTGGAGTCACATTGTATATTTTCATTCTCCTTAGAAATCTTTCTAATCTCTATTCTCTGGGGACTGTTTCAGGCCTTTACCCTTTCTTTCCTGGACCTGCAACTCTCTCCTCTCCGGTTTCCTTGCTTCTAGTTTTCTCCTTCTCCATTTTATTTTTGCCTTTAATTCTTAATAACACAAATTTAAACATGTCACTCTTTCAGTTTTTCAGTGGTTATGAATTACAGGATAAGGTGTAAGCTCTTTAGCTTGACAAAAGGTACTCTTCATGACGTGGTTCTGGTATTTATTCTTAACCTCATTTCTTCACTCTCTCTACCCTTAGCAATTTTATTCCATAGATTCTAAATTATCTGCAGTTCCCCAAATACAGCATGCTATTCTATACTCCTACATCCTCGTGGATGCTGCTCTCTCTGTCTGAAATGCCCTCTTCACCTTATGTGGTGATATGGTAAACTCTTACGTAGTCTTCAAAACCCACATCAGATGATTACTTTTCTATAGCATTGTTCCTGCACTGTTCATGTACAGAATTTATAGATTAATAAGATTTATCTATACAATATCAGTGCTATTTCTGTACCTTATATTTGCAATTATGTTACTAGTTTTCAAACCATATCATAATTATTTATTAGAAAGTTTGTTTCCCTTTCAGACTGTGAGCTTCTTGAAAGCAGAAGCTAGTATGTATGTTTATATATAGCCTCATGGTTTAACACTATGCTGACATACAGAAAGCAAGTCATAAAATATTCAAATGAGTTGAATTGCATTGAATGAAAGAGAGACTTACAGCTTCTAAGAAAAGTTGAAGGAGGCTTATTTTGTTAAAAGTGACTGTTGGAGTTTATCATATCTTAATAGTCATATCTATCTAATCCATTCAAATGACTGCAAAGCTTTCAAGGACTTTATAAGTGCAAAGAGGCAGAAACACAGCAAAAAATATCTCCAAATAATTCAGAAACTACAATTAATTTAAACATCCGGGAAGAATATATTCTGCTTCATTTTGTAGCTTTTCTGCATCCTCCTTTTCCAAATTTCTATGCATTTTATAATAATACTATTTTTAAAATAATCTACCAAGATGCAGCACAGCTCTATCATTTGATTCTCATCCCAACGAGTTGCCAGCAAATCCTTGTGATGACAAGTAAATATGATACAAATTTACTTTTTAACATCCTACATCCTACTCTTACTGGAGTATTATGTTTGGGTAAAGTGATCAATATCATTTAATATAATATAAGCTATATCATTTGCTGTCAGAAAACTCTAACATGTAGATAAAATTATTATGAATTATCACATTGAAAATTTCTAGGGCCCCTAATAAGCAGATATGGGTCCAAGAATTGCACTCAGATTTCTTACAGAGCTACTGAGTTATGTTCCTGTTTCCTCATCTGGGTGAAATAAAGACTGAATGTATGTATCTGATTCCTTTGAAGGGAAGATACAGGCTTGATTTAAAGAGTCAACTTTCATATTCTTTTGACAATTGCTAATAATTTGGGACTCTGAAATTAAACATCATTCCTGCTCTGAACATGCAAATATGTATTTTTCCATTTTTGTGCTGCTCAATGGTATTCACTGTAGGGGCCATTAACATTTGCTTTAACTTTTTAATGAGGGGTGTGTGTGTGTGTAAACATAAGTGTTTTAGTACTTCTTTCTTTCTCATAAAACATGCAAAAATGCATGTCCGGAATAAGGTGAGAATATTTAGGAGTAGGAAGGAAGGCACCCATAGAAACTGAATTGATGCATTATAAAAATACACACAAATAGAAGAATCTGTGAATACATAAGAAGCAATGATACACTCTAAATGGAGCATGCAGTTTTTGAAAGAATAAAGTTCTAAAATCTGGCTGTTCAGACTACTGTTAATTAGATAATTTAGGACAAAAATTAACTACTGAATTTAAAGTATTCCTTTATCTGTATTTTATATCTGTTGTTGATTTCCTGTAAGAGTAAAATGATCTTAGAGCTATTTGATTGCTCTACAGTCTAGTCTGGGAGCTTTGTATAAAACATAATACAGTACAGATGTCAACTCAAGAACTAAATAGCACATATTTCTAAAGAACCATAAAAAATATTAACACTATAGAAACAATGACTCTGTAATTACTTTTTGCTGTGGAGTGAGGTTAGGCATTTATCCTAATAGAGTCCTAATACACTTAAAGTCAGATCTGCCCCTGTGGTCCTTTTCCCTTTGTTGATAAATGCATTGTGCAGGTACTTCGAATGGCCACTACAGTATTTGAGGTCATCCTATACTGTTAGTACAAATGGTGTGAACAATAGTTTATATGCCACTTAACTCCTTGGGAAAAACAGTTAACCTTGCTAGAGAGGACAGATCAGTCATGTATAGTTATTCAAGTCCAGAAGGTTTTGTTATGCTCTAAAATACTTTTGTAAAACCGCAGTATACTACTATATAAGGCCTATTCAAGCAGAAAAGCAAAAGAAGAAGAAATCAGCCTCAGAAGTTTTACAAAATATGTACACAAAGTAGGTAATGGAAACTTCTCAAAGATCCATTCCATCAGTGATACCTACACTGCAGAGGTGGCAAACATTTTCCCCTTTAGAAATAGACTTTCTAAAAATATGTTAATGAATCAAGAATAAAGGCTTTGTGGATGTAAAATAAAAAAAGCTTTTGAAAATTCTCAGCTTGCTAAAAGGAATTCAATCTGATCATTTTGTTTAAAGATTTCAGAATCATCTTATTAGGTTTTAAGTGACTGCTTTTGCTATAAAATGGAGGGCCCTTATTAAATTTACTCCAGGTCATTACCAGACTTCATTTAAAATTAACTTTCAGCCACTGCCCTTAGTAACTATATATTTTTAATCTCAAGGGTCATCTGATGATAGTCTCAAAATGAGTCAGCTGAGAACACCTAGACAGACCTTCAGCTTTCCCTACTTATAACAAAACCATAAGGCTTGCAGATCTTTACTCTTGGCAAGTAAAGATATTCAGGAAAACAATCATGAATTTATTTTTTATACTGAACAGTACCATATTTAACATTATTTTCTGAAATAAATTAAAATGCTCTTATAATATTTGGCAAATGTTATATTTGCAAAATATAATATTATATATACCTTTAAATATAAGCAGAAAAGCATGAGATGAGCAACAGTTTTTTTAAAAGGCCATGGTACAGAAGAGTAGATGATGGAAAAACCTTTGTTTCTTATGCCTCAATAAAACATTTGTGCAATGGTTTTCTTGTGTATCATTAAACTAGTAACAAGAAAAAGTGCATTTACATGGCTTTTTCAAACAGTAGAAAAAGAAATCAGTTTACCACCACTGCTATTTAAATATCTTCTAACTGGCAAAATTAAACCATGTCTCTTTATTTATTTATTGCACTTGTAAAAAGATTAATGGGGATGTGATTCCTCGAGGCTTTTACATATAACCCCTTCACAAAGAACAAAATTATACAGTTTGGCAAATGAACTAAATTAGCTACATTTATTTAAATAATCACTATAGAGGAAACAATAAATCAACAACCTTCTGCACAAAAAAGTGTTTACAGAGTGTCTTGTAATTTGTTTTATCAAGGACACAGACTTTTTGCTCTTAGCTAATCTTGCTTCTAACAGTCTATTATCACATCAACCATTAATGAGTATTTGCAATAGAAATTTAGCTGAAGCTTAGGAACAGAGAAGTAAGAATAACTTCCACCTTTGTCGGGGGCCCAGTTGCTCTGAAATACATTCTTCTAATAAACATTTTGTCAAAGGTTCCTAATAACTTCGGAGACAATCAAAATTAAATGGCAGAGCTTTGTTAAATTAGGAAAAGAGATGATTTGAATGGTCATAATCATGCAATTATCTCAGCCTCTCTATATTTCAAAGGGCTCTGTCCATATCTGGGTCTATATCAGAAGTAAGTGAGTAGGGGGAGCTCTAATGCTGAACCTGTGATATATTCATAAATCAGGACTTTCAGAGCCTGTCACAGGCACCATAATGAGGGTCATTATTCAGGCAGAGTGTCAAAACTACTATCAAAGGACCTTCTCAGAATTACAATCATTCTGTTTCTTGTTAAATAAGCAATGTAGTACACAAAAATGGCAAACAAGAAGCAGGTCAATTTGATACAGTGTGAGGGCACAGAGATCTCTAGAGTAATTTACCCTCTGGGAATTCTGATGGCTGGTGAGATGAATTATACACACCCTCAAAAAAGATTAATGGTAATAAAAGCCCTGGAAGATTTTCACCAAAAAAGCCCTACAAATTTCTCATAAGCAACTTTAGAAACAAAGATGGAAAAGAAAATATTAGTTTTGTTTTCATTAAACCTGCAACTCCTTAAGATAAAAAATATCATCATGGAAAATTGTCAGTTGTACACCAAAAAAAGGTTATAAATTCAATTAACATAGTTTTTGATCACTCAAACAGTAAAATTGTACACCAGGAAAATGTTCATTTTATCTTAACCACATTACCACATTATAAGATTCTGGTAGACTCACACATATAAAAGCAGGCATCCTTACATATCCCCTAAATATACATATAAAACCCCAAACATCACATAGTAAGATAGGGAAGTAACAATTTCCTGCAGTTGGTATTTCTCTGGTAAACACAGTGATGTAGCTGGAGAAAGATACAGCAAATAGGCTTTTACATGCTCTCATTCTTTTCATATCAAAAAGACACAAACTAGTCTTTAGAATTATACAGATATTAAGTATTTAAGTAAATGTATATACACCTCAAATTTCATGTGAAATTAGTATCTCATATCCCTTTATTCACCCTACTGAGTAAATGCTTTAACACACCAGCAAAGCATGTCATCAATAAGAACTTTCATAAAAATATAAGAGTCTATGTGGGCAAAGGTTTGGGAAAATTTTATCTACCTGTTGAGAGTAGACACTCATATAATCTGTTTGGAGGGATAATTTGACAATGTGATTAAATGTCTTTAAAATATTCAAATCTATATTCAAACTTTCTCTTGTAGAAAATAGTTTGAAAGATATAATGATGTACAGATAAAAAATCAGAACTCTAAATATCTAAAAATAAAAGATTTGTTAAACCTGTTACATTTGAGCCAAATGAGGAAATACTATATATCCACTGAAAATATGATATGGAAAAGTATTTAAGATTGTGAGGAAATTTTCATTAAATATTGCTAAGCAAAGAGATTTAAAAATAAAATCAAGGTCTGGATGATGATGACTCTGATATAAATGGCAATAATTTTCTTTTTGTCCTTCTATGTATGTTTCAAACTTTATGCAATCAATGACTATTAGTTTTGTCATATATAAATATTACAAGTATATTGCATGATTATATATTTATAAAATAAGAAAGATATTTTTATTTTAAAAGAATATTTTGAAATCTAAGCAGTAAGTTTTTAAAAAAACATCTAAGTAGACATTTTCTACTACAAATGAAGAATTTTCTTTTATAACTTTTTCAGTAAAATGCACATTTAAATAGGTAATAGTTGTATTTAACACATAATTTCCATAGTCAGGACTGCATGCAATCCATAGATTCTATGATTCCGGCTTTTGAAAAGACAATAGTCTTTGCTTGATGCTAACTTTTATATGAAGATTTGTACTTATATTATGTAATCCTGGAATAAATTATGTTGAAAGGAAGGGAAAGTGAGATCTCTGAAATCCTTAAAAAGTATTGTAATTCTTATGTTTTGTTTATCTCCATATACTTTTACTACTGAGTTTAAATACAAAAACTCCTATTAAAAACAAAGAAATTGATATAAAAAATAGTTTGTCAATTTTTAAAGGCTTCATTTTTTTAGCCTGTTCTTCTACAAAATAGGATTATCACAATCGGATAAAGTGGATTTGACAACAGAGGGCAGAGTCTTAGCAATTGATACGTTATTTTAAAGATTGTTATGTTTAATCATCAAGCTAATTTACTAATCAAAAATGAAAATAAAAATAATTAAAATCTTATCTATTAGATACAGAGGTATTCCAAGAGACTTTAAGAACCTTTGGGGACAAGAACTGGTAGCATTGGTTTTAAAGGAGCATGAACTTCACATTAAGTTAAAATAAAAATAAATTCCAATCCAGCTTTCACTATTTGTTTCCTCTGCAGCTTTGAGGTACTCTATTTCCTTGAGTCTAATTTTCTTACTTGTAAAATGGAGATAATGCCATTCTCTTCCCTACAAGTGTGAGTGTATGTGTGTGTATTCACACATATTTCACTGACTTCTTTATTTCCTGAAATTTCAAATTTTATTTAGAACCCTTAAATAAAACATTCAGGATTATATAAAATACTGTAATTTATATAAAACTTGGAATTATAGCTGCTGTTTTAAAATTGTTCATCAATGATTACTTCTCATTTCTTTTTTAAATGATGTTCTGCAGTTATTAAAAAGAATTATAGTAGGTTGATATCTATTGTGAAACCAAGAAATCCTGAAGAAGATATTAAATAAAATAAGATCGATTTATGTTTTATCAAGTGTTTGTAGGGGTCAGATCCAAGGAAAGACAAAGCCAAACATTTGGTCAAAATTTCATTTTTACCCAAGCTTTCATGAGTGGACTGAAAGAACATTGCTGAATCTTTTAACATCTCCCTGTCAAACTAAGTATTCTGTGACAATAAATCCTGCCTTGTCCAGACTTACTCTTTAAGTAAATTGGTATCAATGAAATAATCAAAAGCAAACCAATTATGTTCTGGCATCTTTTATCATTCTGTTTGGATTTAACTGTCTATTAAATGGTGTTTGCATATGAGGAAATGCTCTATTGTATGCAGAGGTACTCAATTATTTAGATTATACATTTGAATAAACTGTGCAGTGGAAGGACTACCCTTGTAATGTAGGACAATTACATTCTCTTGCATAGTTTACAGATTATTAAACGAATATCAATTCGACCCACACTACCAGTTACTGGATTTCTAACCTTTGCCTTCGAGACTTAGCTACTTTGAGGGTCTAGTTTCTACCCCAATAATTAGCAACCTGTGTCAATCATTTCAAATTATATCAAATTATGCAAATTGATTTTGGGAAAGGGATTGTATAAGAAGAGACCACAAAAATTTAATTTCAATAAAGATCATAGGTGAGATTTGTAGCTGCTTGCTGCTGCTTGAAGACTTCCAGCTATCTGTGGTTAATAAGCAGCGTGTCTCTTGTTTTAGAGTGACTTTCCCTCACACATGTAAGTGAATAGAAGCCTCAGCCAAAGCCTCCCATAAATAGGGATGTCAATTCAGCATCAGCTGGGAACCTAGGAAAGGCAACTAAGATTTCCTTTAATAGAGTATATTTATTTAACTTTCCTAAAAATGGGACTAGGTCATTAACACATACATTCATTATGACATGTAATATACAATAAATGCAACAAACTATCATGTTTAAACTCTATATTCACAGAATTACATTTTTATTAAGCATATTCAATGAGGTAATTTTTTTCTCACTTCATTGTGCTTTTCAATTACAAAAATAGTGTCTATTTACCACAACAAAACAAACCGAAATACTTCTCTCTCCAATCTTACCTGCCACTCTCTTATGAGTTTGGTGTGGATGTGGATTTTTTATGTTTATAAATGTGAGCATAATTTTAAATATCTACATTTTATAAAATAGGATTAAAGAACTTGGGAGAATATAAGATGTAGATATGGCAAACTGCTGACTTGATCCCCCAATATGGCTGGTTTGGAAAATTGGTTGTAATGCTATCTGTCATTTTCATATGCCCAGTCTTCATCACTTGTTTATATTTTCCCCCGGCCACAGAATGAATTTGAGATGACTGTTGGAAACTCTTGATTGTTAAACTGTTTTTGTTTTAACAGATAAATTGAAGGTCAGAGAGGTTAAGTGGATACTCAAGATCATACAGAGAGTTAATGACACATAGGGGAGTAGGACTGCATATTCTTAACTCTTTGTTCAGTGCGTTTTTCTCTAATCTCCACTGGTTCTTACATCATGAATAGGCAAGCTGGGTATTTCACGTCATTTTTCTCTCATGCTTCATTTTAATGATGCAAATTCTAGAAATTCTTACATTAATCTAAAGTGTGTTCCAACCTTTAGATAAATGTACAAAGGAAAAATGTTTTCCTTCTAATAAAAATTGAGTCTCCTCAGATCACAGACTATATTTATTCATTTTTATATATCCAGTACTGATGACCAGTTTTACTTGTCAACTTGGCTAGGCTATAATACAGAGTTATTCAATACATGCTAATCTAGACGTTACTATGAAGGTATTCTGTAGATGTGCTTAACATCTATACTCAGGTGATTTTTCATAAAAGAGATTATCTGGATAATCTGCGTGGCACTGATCCAATCAGCTGAATGGCCTTAACAGCAGAACTGCGGAAGTTTCCCCCAGACTCCCATGTGAGCTCCTATCCAGGAGGTTTCAGTGTGCTCTTCCTGACAGCCTGCCCTACAGATTTTCGACTTGCCTAGCCTGGCCCCCACAATCATATATGTAATATTTCAGGAAATTAGCTTATATACATAAATATATATTAGCTTATATATGTTGTAGATATATAAATACTTGCTAGAATAATCAGTAAATATTTTCTGTTTTCTTAATTTATGAATGTATGAATAACTATTGTTTCATTAAAAATATTTTTTGATTTGAAGTGTTATCATAAAACATTTTGTTAGTTTTTCTAATACATTTAAATTCATTAATATTGAAAAACAAGACTCCTTTATGTTTAAGGAATTGGATGGGTTACACATTGCTAGGAAATATATCTCATTGTCTATCATGAGTTAAGTGGACTCACTTCCTTGGTTACCTAAATTGTATGAGGAGACGACTTTTAGGATGTAATATTCGTAGGAAAAACTGTACATCTCTGTAGTCTACTCTCAGCTGCTGAAGAAGAACCTGGTTAAATCTTCCCAGACCTGGTTAAATCTTCCCAGACCATTATGAATCCCTTATTTTAAATCTCTAGGGTTGTAAAAAATGAAACAGCAATATCTTCCAAGGATTATATTGACTGTAGTAGCTTTTTAAAGTAAAGATCTAGCATATAGATTACTCAGATTCTGTCTCTCATTAATTCAAATTCTTATATATTTTTCAATGGGGTGGGGATGTCCAAAAGTTTTCCTAGTGACAACTCAATTACTTCATTTTATTACTCATCAACTCTCCCATAAGAGCAATGACAATGTCAGGATTGTCACAAGCAAGCAAACAACCACAAGCAAGCAAACAACCCTCCTTCATGGGTGAGAAACGGACAAATGCAGGTCAAGTCTTTTCATATAGTTTATCAAATACATGGCTTTGCTAAGGGATCCCAATGTCATACTTGTTCCAGCTGATGGAATATATAACTCTGCATAAAATCTGTCCTGTATTCATGAGTAAAAAAATGTATACCAAATAAAAGACTAGCTGCACAATCAAGACTTTTTACACTACAATGATTTGCATTTCCAATAAATGTTGACTGCATACCATAGTCAGGTAATGTCAGGGTGACAGGTGTTCTGAAGATGATTCTGATTCATAATTCATGTAACTCAAGGTGCACTTGTGCACATCAGACCGTACAACGCTGTTTATCAGAAATGTTCTGGGACAGCAAAACATTTAGGTAAACAAGGTTTTATGTAATCAGGGGAGTTTCAGGGTAATTGATTCATGTCAAGAGACATAACTTAGATTTGGATATGAGGTAGTTTCAAACTGAGGATTTAGGGTCTGAGGAACTTTAAATACACAAACACAGGATTCCCAAATTTCATTAGCAACATTAATGTGTATGTTGGTTTGCATTTTAAACACATCAAAATAAGTTATTTGGAATCCTCAGGTAATCCCCGAGACAGTGAAAAATTTAAAACATAAACATTCAAATGTTTGATTAAACAGGGATTTTTAAATATAATTTCTATTGAGGCTAAATTCAGGCCACAGTGAAATAAAGAATCTGCCGGTATATGGGAATTTGGGCTGTACTGCTGGGTTCCCCAAATTCATGCTTTGATCTTCAAATATTAAAATAATTCTGCACACCAACAAAGCTTTCTACATAATTACTCATTTTGTACTTCAGTTTTTCCTGTTTATTCCTGCCATATGAATTCTAACATGTGGTTGATGATTGCTTTGCTGATAGATTTCCTAACAAACTTGGGACTTTCTGATGTTCACTGTGTTTCACTTCATGGGTATATAATTCTTTCTTCTACAAGGAATAGTAGTCTATTCTATATTGCTATTATAGCAAGAATCATGGGCATTGAGTTGGAGATTTACTATTTAGAGTTGTAAATTTTACTTAAAATGATCCCTGCATCCCTTATTATGTTTAATGACATCTCCATACTCTGGCATAGGAATGAGTCCATTGGCCAGATTCACAGCCCATATTTCTGTCTCTGAGGGGTGGCCCACTGAATTCCTTGGCCTCACCTAAGGTAGACAGTTGTGGGGAGATCCTTCTTGGGGATAGCACAGCGTTAGCAGGTGACTTCCTGTTGGAGTAACTTTGGTGGTCTGAGAATTGTTTTAGACATTGAACAGTCTTTTCTATTCAGTCTTGGGGTTTCTTAAATAATACCATTTGCTCTAATATTGAGAATATTTTTAGTCTATCTACTTTCTATCAAGTGCATTGGATAATAACTAGAGTCAGAGGTTTTGTCTAATACAGTCTTTTGATTTCTGTGTTTAAGCCACTAGCATCAGTGAGGTACCCATTCCTACTTTAATGCACAATCCTTAATGTATTTTGATTTAATTTAATTTAATGTCTGGATTTGTTATTTCTACGGTAAAATATATCATGACTTCATATTGATTTTCCAATTCAAAGTTAAAGCTTCATGAATTTTCTTAATTTTTTAAATCTCGTATGCCTATTTCCTCATATCTAAGAAGTCTCATTCTCAAAGAAATGAGGGATAGAGAATTAAAATAATTTATGCACACAACAATCTCAGAATGGCAATAGAAACACTATGACCAATTATATGCCTATGGAAAACAACCTAAGAATTTGTTACATTTCTGTATATCACACTAGGAATGTACCATCAAATTATTGTTTTAAAGTCACTTACAGTTTTTGTTTGTGTGGCTTTGCCAGAAACTCAGTATATATTTAGGTTCATTTATTTTCATTTACTTTTGAGTTTTTAGAAATTACTTTTTTAAATCAAACTTTATGCTAATGTAAAATATTCACAGAGTTCCAAAATTAAATCAACAAAAGTAGGTGCATTTAAAGAAGACAATCATTTAACACTGTCTCCTTCACCTTATTCTTTCCCTCTTACTTTAGGTGACTACACTTCATAAGATCCATTTTTCTGATACTCACACATTCATATTTATCTCCCTGTTTTTGGATAATAGTTGCATACTATTAGTTGCATATCTGTAAAATATATTAAATATTTTCATATCTGTAAAATATAATACATGACAAAAGCTACTTGGAGAAAAATCATTTAATATATTTTACAGATAGCTCCTTAGTAGAAATAAAGACATTCCTTATTCTTTCTATGGCTGCATAATATTCTACTATATAAAGCGAGGACGGATAATTAAATTTACTATTAAAAATATTTGAGTAATTCCTATGTCTTTCTATTACAAAGAATCACTCATACATATGTATTTTTTATATTTTTTTCAGTGTGTCTTTGGTATAGATTTCTAGAAGATGAATTAATGATTCCAAAGACACACTGGTAATATATGCAAATGCCTACTTCTCACTCTAACCTTGCCAACATAAATTATCAAACTTTTGGATTCATGCCAATAAATAGATGAAAAACATTGGCATCTTGGTGTAGTTTTAATTTGCACTTCTTTTAATTTGTGTGAAGTTAAATGCCTTTTGTATATTGAAGTGGTATTTACATTTCTTATAAACCGTTCATTTGCTAGACCCCTTTATATATAGTTGTCATTTTTTTCTTCTGTTTCTATAAAAACAAAATTTGTATTTGGAAATTCTAACCTTTTGGCCATGACATATGTTTGCAAATGTTTTCCCTGGTTTATCCATTTGCTTTTTATTGTGTTTATAATGCCTTGTGCCACCCAGGAGTTTATGCACTTCTGCATGGCAAAATAATATGTATTACATTATATGTAATATGTACAGATTACATGCATGTATATACATGTGAATTATATGTACATATGTAAATATCTAAGATATTTATGAAGCCACACTTACATAAATAAATGATCAGATGAATAATACAAGCAAAAAACCCAAAATTTTTTACAGAAAAATTTCCAATAATAAATGTAAATTCTCTCCCCTGCTCCAGGAGGTGGAGCTTAATTTCCTGTCTCTTAAATATGGACTAGATTTACTAATTTGCTTTTAACAATAAAAAATAGGAAGGGAAAAGGACTTTACTAAGGAGAAATTTATCAGACATCCCCTCAAACAAGTAATCAAGGTTACCATCACCACCAGTGATAAGTCATGTTGATATTGTGTACCCTCTGATATAATATGATGAACAGGGCAATTCACTTCTGTAGTATTCTTCCCCAAAATCTGTAACTCCAGTCTAATGATGAGAAAATATCAGACAAATTACAATTGATAAATATTCTAAAGACGCCCAGCAAGGACTCTTCAAAAGTGTCAAAGTCATGAAAAACAAGGGAAGACTGAAAAATTGTCACATATTGGCAGAAACAAAGAAAATATGGTGAATAAATGCAATGTGGTGTCCCAGAGGAGATTTTGGAACAGAAAAAGTACATTAATGGGAAAACTGGTGAAATCTGATTAAAGTGTGTAATTTAGTTAATGGTGTTGCACTAATGTTAATTTCTTAGTTTTAACAAACTCACAATAATTATGTAAGATGCCAACATTAGGGGAAGCTGAGTAAAAGAATATATAGGAACTCTGTGTACCATGTGCAACTTTTCTGTAAATCTAAAATTATTTCAAGATTAATTTTTTTTAAAAAGCTTGAGAATAATAAAAAATTACTTGGGTAAGAATTTTACTAAAAAGAAAAAACAATAAAAGCACAATTAATGACAATACTACATACAGGGACAGAATGAAAGAAAAATATTTATAGTCTCTCTCTCTCTCTCTCTCTCTCTCTCTCTCCCCCCCCCTCCCTCTTTCCCTAGACAGATGATAGAGAGATAGAGAGACAGATAGACAGATAGGTGATAGATAGACGATAGATAGATAGATAGACAGATAGATAGATAAAACGCCCCTACAAATCAGTAAGAGAAAGGCAAAAAAATCTACTACAAAACTAGACAAAGTATATGGATTGGAAAGCAAATACAAAGGGATAAATACCTATGACCAATATTCTACAGGAGGATTCTGAATAATTAGAGAAATGCAAGGGCTCAGTGACTCTAGCCTGTAATACCAGTACTTTGGGAGGCCCAGGCAGGCAGATCACTGGGGAATTCAAGACTACCCTGGGCAATATGGTGAAACCTGTCTCTACTAAAAATACAAAAATTATCCAGGTGTGGTGGTGAGCACCTGTAATCCCAGCTATGCAGGAGGCTGAGGCAGGAGAATCTCTTGGACCTGGGAGGAGGAGGTTGCAGTGAGCCGAGATCAAGATCACACCACTGCACCCGAGTCTGGGTGACATAGTGAGACTCTGTCTCAAAAAAAAAAAAAAAAAAAAAGCAAATTAAAACAAAAGACAATATCAGATTGACAAAAATTTAAAGGAATGCTAATAATGAGGATTCAGGGACATAAGAATTCACCCATAAGGTTGGAGGAAAGGAAACTGATGCCCAATGTTTCAGTAGGCAATGTCAAGATCTATCAATATTTTAATTGGGAATATACTTTATTTAACAAATCAACAATTGGGAATATATTCTAGAGAAATGCTCTTACTCATGCACATGGGTATATGGATGGCAATTATAATTTTGGTTCAGAAAATTGCAAACAATCTAAATATCCATAAAAGGGGAAATAGTCATAAAATTGTAAGTAATCTAAAGGTTTATAGTAGGGGAATTTAAAAGAAATAAGTACAAGAGTATATAAAATAACATGCAACTCTTAAAAGTAGGAAAGAGAGAGAATATTTTGTTGTCTTTTTCCTTCCATTAATATTATTGTCCCTGCAATTTCCAAAACATATAAGCAACAAGCAAGGGCGATGAGTCATACAAGTAATCCACTTATTTTCTGATTACTTATTTGGTCAAGATTTGTATGTTCACAAAGTAAGTTAGATAATAACCATTTGATTTTTGAACTGATAAATATTGAGATAATTTGTTACACCATAGTAATTAACTAATACATTCCACCTATGGAAGAGTCAATGTCATGCTATTTTAATTACAGAGATGTTACACTATGTTTTTATTGCTCTTCATTTACCAAGTCTTGAAAACTACCTTGCTGTTCATCAACAGCAGATTCATCAAATTGCATCTTGCAGGTTCATCAAATTGCATCATATACTTACATTCTGTAGCTCCAGAGAGAAACGTATTGGTATTTTTTATTGGGGTTACATTAAATGTATAAATTAACTTAAGCAGAGTTACCACCTTTACATTAAATATTCCCATCAACATAAATGATAAATTTTTCCATGTATTCGCAGTCTAGTTTTGTGTGTTTAGGAGTATTTTCTAGTTTTCTTGTAAATATTGTGTACATTTCTTGTTAAATTTATGTCCAAGTCCATGTATTTTTTCCTCTTAACTATGATAAATGAGGACTTTTCTTGAATTATTTCCTCTTCTTTCTTTCTTTCTTTCTTTCTTTCTTTCTTTCTTTCTTTCTTTCTTTCTTTCTTTCTTTCTTTCTTTCTTTCTTTCTTTCTTTCTTTCTTTCGACTTTTATGTATGAAAATTATTGATTTTTGGTATGTTACTTTTATAACCTGCAGGGGTTATGCAGAATAAGGGCCCTTCTCACAGATGTCTGCATCCTAATCCTCAGAACCTGCAAATATATTAGATTAGATAGCAAAGGGAAATTAAAGTTGCAGATAAAATTAAGGTTGCTAATCAGCTGGCCTTAAAATAAGGATATTATCCCTGTTATACAGGTGGGACCAATGTAATTATGAGAGTTCTTAAAATGGAAGTGAGAGGCAGAATAGTCAGTGTTAGAGTAGCATGACATCAAAAATAACCTAATTAGCTATGTTAGACTTTGAAGACAGAAGGGGCCACAAGAAAATGAATGAGGGTGACTCCTAGAAGCTGACAATGGCAAGAAAGTGGATTTTCCCTGAGAGCCTCCAAAAGGTACACAGTGCTGCCAATATCTTGATTTCAACCCAGTGAGATCCAGATCTCTAAGATAGTACATTTCTATTGTTTTAAGCTGCTTTGGTAATCTGTTACAACAGCAAAAGACACTAATACATCTGTAAATTTATTAAAATTTTCTAATTTGTCAATTCTCAGTGGTTTTCTTTTTGCCTATTTTAGGTTTGCAGATATATAATCATGTTATCTAAAGACATGTCATTTTCAATTGGTATAATTCTGAGAGTGTTTTTGCTAATATCCTCCAAACAATAATATATTAAAATGGGTGTAATGAGCATCCTTGTTTTGTTCCTGGATTTACTTGAAAACCCTCTAGTGGCCTCAAACTAAGGAGCTAGATTTTAGTTTAAAGCGTATATATGTTACAAAGAAAGTATCCATTCCTTCCTATTTCATTTAGTATTTTCAATAAATGATGTTAGATTTTTTTTCAAGTGTTTCTCTGTATCTAGGGAGATAACCAAATGGATCTGCTCCTTAGTTCAATAAATAAGATTATATTCCATTTGCAAATGTTTCACAAAATATTTTTACTTTTAAAATTAATACATAATATTTTGCCATATTCATGGAGTGCATGTGATATCTTGCTACATGCATAGAATGTTTTTTGATCAAGTCAGGGTATTAGAATATCCATCACCTGGACTGGGCGCAGTGGCTCATGCCTGTAATCCTAGCACTTTGGGAAGCCGAGGCGGGTAGATCACTTGAGATCAGAAGTTCAAGACCAGCTTTGCCAACATGGTGAAACCCTGTCTCTACTAAAAATAGCAAAATTAGATGGGCATGGTGACATGTGCCTGTAATCCCAGCTACTGGGGAGGCTGAAGCACGAACATCACTTGAACCCAGGAGGCAGAGATTGCAGTGAGCTGAGACCGTGCCACTGCATGCCAGCCTAGGTGACAGAGCAAGACCTTGTCAAAATAAATAAATAAATAAATAAAAGAATAAACCGGGATCATTTATCATTTCTATGTATTGGGAATATTTCTAGAATATTTCTAGACATCTCTTCTAGCTATTTGAAATATATAATACATTGTGTTTAACTGTAGTCACCCTACTCTTCTATGGAATATTAAAATTTATTTCTTCTAGCTAACCATGTGTTTGTACCCACTCTCCAATTTCTTTTCATCCTCCCTACCCTTAAAACACACCCTTCCCAGCTTCTGGTAACTATCATTAATAATTTTTGCTTTAATATTTATGAATGAGGTCTATCTGTAGTTTTATTTTTTGATTAATTTTCAACATTCCAGATTTTGAAACCATTATTATACTTCATTTTCAAAGGTAATTTGAAATACTGATATATGCTACAACATGGATGAACTTGAAAAACAGTATGCAAAATAAAAAGAAGACACAAAAGACCACAAATTGTATGAATTAATTTATATGAAATGTATTAAAAAGTCAAATCTCTAGAGCCAGAAAGTAAATTAGTAGTTGCCTAGGGCTAGCAGTAAGTATGAGGATTAGCTATAAATGGGCAGGAGATATCAAATTAGAGTGATGGTAATGTTCTCAAAGTTGGTTGTAGTGATAAGAACACAACTTAGCAACTTACAAAACATTGTTATATTGTACATTTAAAATGAAGATGAATTTTATGGTATGAAAATTATACTTCAATAAAGTTGCTAAAGACACAAATTTTTGAAAATTTAAATGTATTTCATCCAAAACATTAAGTTTTGTTTAATGGAGAAAATAAAGTTGGAATTTTTCTTCCTTTCTATGCTGTAGAATAGTTTAAGTAGAATGGAAATTATGTGATAAATAATTGGTGGGATAACCAACAGAACTATTGGGTCTGGTGATTTATTGTTTATTGGGGTAGTAGAGGAAGTAGGGGGAGCTCTTTAACAATTTTTTTGGTTTCCTCTATAATGATTCACCTGTTTAGATTTTCTCTCTACTTAGGTCAATTTGGTTAGTTGTATATTTCTTTTAAAAATTACGTTTTTCTAGGTTTTAAACTATATGTAAATATATTCTTTATCTTATAATGTAAGTAATTATTCATCATATGATTGTTTTCCTCTTATTATTGTTAATGTTTGTGCTTTTTTCCTTTTTCCCTTCATTAGGTTAGATAATATTTTGTCTGTTTTGTTGATCTTATTTCAAATAATGATATCTGGATCCACGAAATATGTCTTGGTAGCAGTTGTTCTTAGTAAATTATCCTAAGTATTATTTGTACCCTTTAAATATGTGAGATTACACAAATATATATGTATGTATATATATGTATTTGTGTGGTGTGTGTGTATTATATATATAAGTGTGTGTATATATGTATGTACGTATGTATTTAAGAAAGATTCTTGAGTTATGAACTTCAGTAATTATTCTGCTCCATTGCTTTGGTTTTCATCTTTAAGGAAATCTGTTGTACATATATCATATCTTCTACACTCTATATCTGTGAATATCTCTTGAAACTTACTAACCCTTATATTATCTTTTTAGATAACTTTATTGGGGCATAATTTATATACCAAAAGTTCACTCACTTTAAGTGTAGAGTTTCATAAATTTTAGTAAATTTATAGAGTTGCACAAAATCACCATGGTCCAATTTAAGAGCACTTTCATCACACTAAAACCTTTCCTCATGTCTGTTTGCCATCTCTTCCCTCAGGCAGAATCAGATACCATAAAACTGCTTTGACTCTATAGTTTTGCATTTCATAGGATTTTTACCTAAATTAAATCATGCAATATGTACCTTTTTGTGTCTGTCTGCTTTCACACTGTATAGTATATGTGAGGTTCATTTGTGTTATTGCATGTATGTTGTTTCTTTTTGTTACTGAGTAATATTCCATTGTATGAATACATCAGATTTTACTTATCTATTCACCAGTTGATAGACACCTTGATTGCTAGCAATTATTGGTTACTATATATAGTGTTGCTATGAAAATTTGGCACAAACTAACACTTGGCAATGTAAGTCTCCTGGTTATAGCCATTTTAGTGAGTATGTAGTAATATCACATTGTGCTTTCAATTTGCATTTTTTCTAATAAATAATGATTTTAGAGTCTTTATTGTGCTCATTAGCCATTAATATCTATTATTTGGTGAACAATAGTAAATTTATTTAGCCATTTTTATTGGGTTGTCTTTTATTTTTGAAGAGTGAGAGGTCTTTACACATTTTCAATACAATCCTTTACCAGACATATCATTTGCAAATATTTTGCCCAGTATGGATTGACATTTTATTTTATATCATTTATTTAAAAATAGAGACAGGGTCTTGCTGTGTCACTCAGGCTGGATTGCAGTGACACAATTATAGCACACTGCAACCTCAAACTCCTGGACTTGAGCAATCCTCTCACTTCAGCCTCCTGAGTGGCTGGGACTATAGGCACATGTCACTGTACCCAGAATTGTATTTTTTATTTTTGTATTTGTTAAGATCAAATCTCACTGTTACCCAGCCTAGTCTCAAACTCCTAGCTTCAAGCAATCCTTCTACCTTGACCTCCCACAGTGCTGGGATTACAGAAATGAGCCATAACCTTCAGCCCTGAATTGTCATTTTATTTACTTGATGTATCATTTTCTTTTCAAAGTATACATTCAGTATCAGATCTAAGAAATCAATACCTAAACAAAGCATACATTCAGTATCAGATCTAAGAAATTTAAACTAAATATATACCCACACACACCTTAGTGTGTAGTTACATAAATAGATAGATAAATAGAAAGACAGACAGGTAAACAGGTCCCATGTGATTTTTCTAGAAATTTTATACTGTTAGCTCTTATATTTAGGTCTATGGCACATTTTAGTTAACTTTGGTGTATAGTATAAGACAAGGAGTTCAGTCTTTTAAAAAAGTATTCGTTTTTTGTTTTGTTTGGTTTTGATGTCTTCCTTTCTGTCTGCCGTTTTTCCTTCCTGTCTTTCTTTTCCTTTCTTTTTTTTTGTTCTTTCATTCATTCTTCTTTCTTTTTGGATATGAATATTCAATGGTACCAATACCAATTATTGAAAAGATAGTTTTGCCCATTTAATTGGTAATTCAGTTTATTCTTTTAAAAACTAAATTGGCTTCACATGTGAGGGTTAACGTTGGAGCATTCAATTATCTTCCATTGATCTATCTTCCATTGATCTATATATGTAGTCTCATGTCAATCACAAACTTCCAATTTCTCTAATTTTTTAGAACATTCTGGAATATGTTATAATGTCTTCCAACTTTGTTATACTTTTTCAAAATATCTATGAATATTTTAGGACCTTTACATTTCACATGCATTTTAGGATCAGAATATTCATTTCCGCAAATAAAAAAAGAAAAATAACACCCTCTATATTTTGTATAGAGAACATAGAGATATCATAGGGATTTATAGATTACTTTGAGAATAATTATCATAATAATATTAAGTCCTGAATCTATAAATATAGTATAATTGACTATTTAGAGCTTTACTTTCAGCAATATTTGTAGTTTTCAGTAAGGTAGTAGAAAAGAAACCTCCAGACCTCATTTCCCGATGGATACAATGATTTCACAATGATATATTTTCAGAAAGTCTTTACGAGAACTCTAGAAGCCAGTTAAGAAGTCAGAGTACACCAGGCAAGCACAAAGCCAAGAACAGTGGCATTGAAATGAAACACTGATGGGGAGCTGGCCTACTTTAAATGTCGACAAGCTGTTAAAAATGAAGGAGAGCTCAGGAGTTTGTTACTGAACCTGAGAACATGCATTACCACAAATAGACATGATAGAGAAAGAGAGAAAGAGAGATCTTGAAAAAGAAACTGATAAACCTCTTTTCATTGGGAAATTACAAACCCAAGCCCAGAAAAGGTGAATCCCCATAAAATATTTGAGAAGCCCCCAAAATCTGGCAGAGTTGACTGGCAAAGGCCATTATCTGTGCAAATCCAGTCCTTAAAAACTGGTAGAAGTGATTTTTTCTTCAAATGCAAAAATCTCAGAAAAAAATAAGAAGACATACAAAGAAACAGGGAGACATGGTCCCATGAAAAATCCAACGAAATCTCCAGAAACCTACCATAAAGAAACAGGTATTTATGAATTACCTGACAAATAATTCCAAATAATTTTATTTAATAAACTGATATCAAAAATTTCTTAGATATGATATCAAAAGCACAGGCAACAAAAGCATAAATAGACAAATTGGGCTATATCAAACTTAAATGTCTCTACACAGTGAAGAAAACAATCAACAGAGTGAAAAGTCAACCTATAGAATTGAGAAAATATTTGCAAACCATATTGGATAAGTGGTAATATCAACAATATATTAAAAAAATACCCTAGCTACCATATGTTCCAGCAATACCACTAGTCAGTATATATCCAAAAGAACTGAAAAACAAGATCTTGAACACACTTATATTTGTTGCCCCATTATTTACAATAGCCAAGACATGGAAGCAACATAAATGTCCATGGACATGATGGTGGATAAAGAAATTTGGTATATACTTGCAATAGAATAGTCTCTAGCTTTTTTTTTTTTTTTAAAGAGGTCCTGAAATATGCTACAACATAGATGAACCTTGAAGATAATATGCTAAGTAAAATAAGCCAGTAGCAAAAGCACAAATAATACATGATTCCACTTACATGAGGAATCTAACAGAGGCAAACTCTTACAAAAAGAAAGTAGCATGATGGTTTACAGAGGCAAGAAATAATGGAAAGGGAGAGTTGTTCCATGGGTATAGAGTTTTAGTTTTGTAAGATGAAAATGATTTAGATATTTGTTATACAACAGTGTACATATAGTTAACACTACGGTAATGTACGTAATAGTTAAGATAATAAATTTTATGTTTTTTACCATAATAAAAATATTTTATAGTTTTCAGGATAAAAATATGTTACCTTTTGTTAAATTTATAAATACATATCTTTTGGGATTATTTTATAATGGAATTTTTATTTAGTTTTGTTTTTGAAATGTTTATTGGTTATATTTCAGGACTATAATTAATTTTGTACCCTTGCTAAACTTACTTATTGGTTCTGATAGTAGTTTCCATAAATTCCTTAGGTTTTTCTATAAACATAATTATATAGCTTGCAAATAAAAACAATTTCATCTCTTCTTTCCAGTATGTTTGCCTTTCATTTCTAATTATTGTATTTTTGCATTGGCTAGAACCTTCTAGATGATTTTACAAGAATTGAACAGACATTTTTGCCTTATTCCCCATATTAAGTGGAAAACGTTCAATATTTCACCATCAAGCATGTTACCTGCATGTATCTGTAGATACTCTAATCAGTTGAGAAAATTATCTTCTACTTCAACTTTGAGAGTTTTTTTAATCAAAAAAGGGTTGTATTTTGTCAAATCCTTTTTTCTCATCCCTTGTGATGATTATGTGAGATGTATCCTTTAAGAATATGATGTATTACATTCTCTAGTGTTAAACCAACCTTGCATTTCTGGATAAACCTCTCTTGGTCATGATGCACAAGTTTTTTGTTTCTACACTCTGCTAAAATTTTGTTAAAGGTATCTAAACCTACGTTCATACATGGTATTGATGTAGTTTTCTTTTCTTGTGGTATCTGAGTTTATTAGTATGTTAACATTGGCCTCATAAGATAAGTAGGAAATTCCACCTTTTCTTAGTCAATTTTGCATTGTTATAAAAGGATACCTGAGGCTGGGCAATTATGAAGAAAGGAGGCATATTTAGCTCATGGTTCTGCAGGCTGTTCAAGAAGCATGACACCAGCATCTGCTTCTGGTGGGGGCCTCAGGGTGCTTCCACTCATGAAAGAAAGTGAAAGGGAGCTAAGGTGTACAGAGATCACAGGGAGAGAGAGGAAGCAGGAGATAGAGTGAGGAGGTGTCAGGCTCTTTTGAATAACCAGGTCTAATAGTAAACTCATTCATCCCTAAGGGAGGGCATTAATCTATTCATGAGCAATCTGCCTCTAAGGCCCAAACACCTCTTGGCAGGCCTCACCTCCAACATTGGGGATCAAATTTCAACATGAGGTTTGGATGAGACAAACATCCAAATTACAGCAGACCTCCTCTCTTTTCTGACATAATGTGTGTAGAATTGATATTATTTCTTCATTAAGTGTTTGATAGAGTTCACCAGTTAAGCCATCTGAATCTTGGCTTTTTCTTGTAGAAAGGTTTTTATTACTAATTAAATTTTCTCACTTGAAATAGGTAAATTCAGATTTTTTTAATCTTCTGTATTACTTTTGGTAACTTATGTCTTTCTACTAATTTGCTGATTTACATTTAAACTGACTATTTATTGACATAAAATTGTTCACAACAGTTTTTTATAATCATTTTACATTCTACAGGGACTACAGTGATATCCATTCTTTCCTTCCTAAACTTGGAATTTTATTTTTCATGATTGTTTTTTTCTTTTCATTTGATCAGTCTAAGTGTTTATTATTTTCATTATTTTGTCAAAGACCCAACTTTAGGTTTAATTTCTATTGTTTTCTGACTAATATCTATTATTTTCTCCATTCTACTTACAGTGAGTTTGATTTGTTCACATGAGCTTTGTGAAATGGGAACTTAGATTACTGAATACAAATCTTTTTTTCCTACTTAAAGAAAGTGTTTGAAGTCATAAATGTCTCCTTAAATGCTACTTTAGCAGAATTCCATACTGCTAAACATATTATGTATTTTAACATATTATGTATTTTTCATCTAATCCGTTTAAAAATTACCTAGTAATTGCTTTTAAAAAACGCTTGTATTATTTAAAAGTAGATTGTATAATTTCAAATATTTACAGTTTCCCAAATTTCTTTCTATTCTTGAATTTCTAACTTTATTCTGGTGTACTCATAGATTGTTTTTCCTTTTATTATTTTATCTTTAATATTTATCATGATTTGTTTGATGCTCTGGTATATGGTCTATCCTGTGGAATGTTCCACACATACTTGAAAAGAATGTGTATTCTACTGTTTGTGGTGGAGTGCATTCTATGGAAATTACGTGAATTTATTCTGTTATTAATCAAGTCTTTAATGTCTTTACTGACTTTCTGTCTGTCCTAAAAATTACTGAAAAGGAAACATGAAAATATTCAACTACAATTGTCAATTCTTTATTACTGTTTTCAAATCTATCATATTTTATATGTATTTCAGGGAGTCTGTTGTTAGTTGCATACATATATATAACTGTTATATCTTCTTAATTTGTTGAGACTCAACATTTTGATATGTTGTTCTTTGCCATTAATAACATTTCTTAAGTCTATTTTGTCTGATAACAATATTGTCACTTGTCTTTGTTTTTTGTTGCTATTTCAGGATATCTGAGACTGGGTAATTTATTTCAAAAAGAAGTTTATTTAGCTTATGATTCTAGAAGCTGGAAAGTTCAATAGCATGACACTGGCATCTGGTGAGGGCATGGTGACTGCATCATAACATAACAAAGGGCATCACAATGTGAGAGAGCAAGAGTGTGCCAGCTCAGGTCTCTCTTCTTCTTATAAAGCTGCCAGTCCCGTGATGGAACCCTCACCCTGATGACTTTATATAATCCTAATTAACTCCCCAAAGCTCCATCTCCAAATACCAGTAATGGCACCACTTCAGCTTGATTTTCATTACTGCTTCCATGGCATAACTTATCTCTTCCTTTTACTTTAAACATATTTGTATCTTTGGATTAAAATGTATACAGCATGTAGTTGGATCTTGCTTTTTTATTTAGTCTGACAATCTCTTCCTTTGATTATGTTATTTAGTCCATTTTCATGTAATCACAGAAAATGTTCCAGTCATAGAAGTGTCCACCCCCATCTATTGTGGTGCAGTATTCCCCCTTTATTTGCATTTTCACTTTTCACAGTTTCAGTTACCAGCAGTCAACTGTGCTCCAAAAATGTTAAATGGAAAATCCTAGAAAAAAGCAATTCATTAATTTTATATTTGCAGACTGTTCTGAGTAACATGATTAAATCTTGTACTGTCCTACTTTGTCCCACTCATTTTGCCCAAGACATAAATCAGTCCTTTGTCCAGTGTCTCCATACTGTATACACTACCCATCCTTTAGTCACTGAGAAGTTATAAGATTGACTGTTGCAGTATCACAGTGCTTGTGTTCAAACATTCTTTATTTTACTTAATAATGGTTCCAAAGGGCATGGGTAGTGATGCTGGTATATTTTTATAATTGTTCTATTTCATTATTAGTTACTATTGTTAATCTTTTGCTGTGTCTAATTTAAAAATTAAACTATACCATAGTTTGTATAGAAAGAAAAACGTGTTCAGGAAAGAATGTAGTATAGACATGTGACACTTAACAATTGGTATACATTCTAAAAAAAGCATTAAGTGATTTTGCCATTGTACAAAAATCATAGAGTATACTTACACAAATCTAGATGGTATAGCCTACTACACACGTAGGCTAGGCTATCTGGTATAGCCATTTCTCCTAGGCTACAAATCTGCACTTGTTACTGTATTAAATACTATAGGCAAGCTAACACTAATGGTGTTTGTGTACCTAACATAGAAAAGATACAGTGCAAGTATGACATAAAAGATAAAAAATGATATACCTGTATAGGGCACTTACAATAAATGGAGTCTGCAGGACTGAAAGTTGCTTTGAGTGAATCAATGAGTGAGTGGTGAGTGAATGTGAAGGGATAGAACATTACTGTACACTACTGTAGATTTTATAAATATTGAATACTTCTTAATGATTTGGCCCCTTTATTATTATATCATGACCTTTTTGTTTTATTTTGTTTTCAATTTAAAGACGATTTTATGTTACTTAAGTTTAGCTACTCCTGCTTGCTTTTGGATTTTATTCACATGGAATGCCTTTCTTCATTCTTTCACATTCAGTCTATGTGTGTCCTCAAAGGTGAAGTGATTCTCTAGTTTGGTCTTATTTTTTTTTATCCATTCAGCCACACTATGTCTTTTGATGATAGAATTTAATCCATTTACATTTAAGGTAATTACTGATAGGTAAGAACCCACAACTGCCATTTTGTTTATTGTTTTCTGATTGTTTTGTTGATCCTTTGTTTCTTTCTTCCTCTCTTGCTATCTTCCTTTGTGAGTATGTGATTTTTTTTCTAGTACTCTACATGGATTCCTTACTTTTTGTCTTTTGTGTATCCACCATAGGTACCATGAGGCTTACATAAAGCTTCTTATATTTATAGCAGGCTATTTTATGCTGATAACGACTTAATTTTGACTGCACTAGAAAACTGCACTTTTACTCCTGCCCCTCAGATCTTATATTTTTAGTGCAGCATTCACATATTTTAAAATTGATTTCCTTAAATTATTGTAGACACTACTATTTATCTTTTAACTTTCATACTAAAAATAGAAGTGATTCACACACCACTTCAAGAAGATATAATAATTATACATATATATGCACCAAACATCAGAGCACCTAGATATATAAAGCAAATATTAATAGATTTGAAGAGAGAGATAGATGGCAATATAATAGTAAGGGACTTCAATACCCCACTTTCAACAATGGACAGATTAGACAGGCAGAAAATTAATAAGGAAACATTGGACTTATACTACAGTTTAGACCACATGGACCTAAGAGAAATATAGAACATTTAATCAAACAGAAGCAGAATATACATGTTCTCAAGAATGCATGGAACACTTTCCAGTTTACATCACCTGTTAGGCAAAAATAAAATTTTAAAGTATGTAAATGGGCACAGAACATACCAGTACTTGAGGAATGCACAAAAAGGCAGTTCTAAGAAGGAAGCCTTTAGCAATAAATGTGCATAGAAAAAAAAAGATTTCAAATAAATAACCTAATGTTGCACATCAAGGATCTGTAAAATGAACAAACTAAGCCCAAAGTTACTAGATGAAGGAAATAATAAAGATTAGAGCAGAAATAATAAAATAGGCACTAGAAAAGAGACAGAAAAATCAATGAAACTGAAAGTTAGTTTTCTGTAAACACAAACAAAATCAATAAAACTTTAGCTGGATTAAAGAAAAAAGAGAAAACTTGAATTAATCAGAAATGAAAAAGGAGACATAACTGATATCACAGAAATACAAAAGATCATAAGAGATGAATATAAACAATTATACACCAACATATTCAGTAACATAGAAGAAATTACACAACTCACCAAAATTGAATCATGAAGAGATAGAAACTCTAAACAGAGCAACAAGTAAGAAGAGAGAATAAGTAATAAAATTTTCCCCATCAAAAGAAGCCTAGGATCTGATGGCTTTACTGATTAGTGTTATCAAACATTTTTTTTTTAAAAAAAACTAATACCAATGCTATTGAAACTCTTCCTAAAAAATGGAAGAGGTGGGAATACTTCTGGAATCATTTTACGAGGCTACTATTATCCTGATAACAAACCCAGACAAGACTATTACAAGAAAAGAAGATTACGGAAGAATATTCTTATTGAACATAGATGAAAAAATCCTGAACAAAATAAATGAAATTTAACAACACATTAAAGGATTGCTCACCATAATCTAGTGGAATTTATCCCTGGCAGGCAAAGATGCTTCAACATGGGCAACCAGTAAATGTGATACATCACATTAACAGAATGAAGGCCCAAACCATGTGATCATCTCAATAGATACAAAAAGCATTTGAAAAAGCTCAGCATACTTTCATGACAAAACTCTCAAAACAATTAGGTATAATAAGAATGTACTTTAACACAATGAAGGCCATATGTGACAGGCCCATAGCTAAGATCAAATTCAACTGTGAAAAGTTGAAAGATTTTTCTCTAAGATCAGGAACAAAACAAGGATACCCACACTTGCCACTTCTATTCATCGTGGTATTAGAAGTCCTAGCCAGAGAAATGAAGTAACAGAAAGAAATAAAAGGTATCTGAATTATAAAGAAAGAAGTGAATTGTCTCTGTGTGCAGACTGCATGATTTTATATATTTCAAAAACTCTAAAGACTTCACCAAAAAAACTGTTAAAACTAGTAAACAATCCAGTAAAAGTTGCAGGATACAAAATTAACATACAAAAATCAGTAGTGTTTCTATACACTAACAACAAACTATCTGAAAAAGAAATCGAGGAAAGAATTCCATTTACAATAGCTAAAAAATAATAATAATAACACAGAGTCATCCCTTGGTATCTCCAAAGGATTGGTTACAGGACCTCCCCACAGATATCAAAATGCACAGAAGATCAAATGTCTTATATAAAATGATATAATATTTGTACATAACCTATGCACATCTTCTCATATACTTTAAATTATCTCTACATTACTTATGCTACCTAATGCAATATAAATGCTATTTAAATAGTTGTCATGCTGTATTGTTTAGGGAATAATGACATTTTTGAAAGTCTACATGTTCAGTACAGATTATTTTTTAAAATAGTTCTGCAGTTGACTAAATCCATGGATGTGGATTTTACAGATACAGAATGCCAACTGTACATTGTTTACTTGAAAATTGCAGATGACAAGATTGTATATTTAGAAAACCCCATCGCCTCAGCCCATAATCTCCTTAAGCTAATAAGCAAATTCAACAAAGTCTCAGGATACAAAATCAAAGTGCAAAAATTAGAAGCATTTCTATACACCAATAATAGACAGAGAGCCAAATCATGAGTGAACTCCCATTCACAATTGCTACAAAGATAATAAAATACCCAGAAATACAACTTACAAGAGATGTGAAGGACATCATCAAGGAGAACTACAATTCGCTGCTCAAGGAAATAAGAACGGATACAAACGAATGGAAAAACATTCCGCGCTCATGGAGAGGAAGAATCAGTATCGTGAAAATGGCCACACTGCCCAAGTAATTTATAGATTCAATGCTATCCACAGCAAGCTACTATTGACTTTCTTCACAGACTTAGAAAAAAACTACTTTAAATTTCACATGGAACCAAAAAAGAGTTAGTATAGCCAAGACAATCCTAAGCAAAAAGAACAACGCTGGAGGCATCATGCTACCTGACTTCAAACTATACTACAAGGCCACAGTAAGCAAAAGAGCATGGTGCTGGTAGCAAACAGATATATAGACCAATGAAACAGAACAGAGCCCTCAGAAATAATGCCACACATATACAACCATCTGATCTTTGACAAACCTGACAAAAATGAGCAATGGGGAAAGGATTCCCTATTTAATAAATGGTGTTGGGAAAACTGGCTAGCCATATGCAGAAAGCTGAAACTAGACCCCTTCTTTACACTTTATATGAAAGTTAATTCAAAAAAAATTAAAGACGTCAATGTAAAACCTAAAAAATAAAAATCTTGAAGAAAATCTAGGCAATACCATTCAGGACATAGGCATGGGCAAAGATTTCATGACTAAAACACCAAAAGCGATGGCACCAAAAGTAAAAATTGACAAATGAGATCTAATTAAACTAAAGAACTTCTGCAGAGCAAAAGAAACTATCATCAGAGTGAACAGGCAACCTACAGAATGGGAGAAAATTTTTGCAATCTATCCATCTGACAAAGGGATATTCAGAATCTACAAGGAACTTGAACAAATTTGCAAGAAAAAAACAAACAACTCCATCAAAAACTGGCCAAAGGATACGAACAGACACTTCTCAAATTATGTGGCCAACGAACATATGAAAAAAAGCTCATTATCACTGGTCATTAAAGAAATGCAAATCAAAACCACAATGAGATACCATCTCATGCCAGTTAAAATGGCAATCATTAAAAAGTCAGGAAACAATAGATGATGGAGAGGATGTGGAGAAATAGGAACACTTTTACACTGTTGGTGGGAATGTAAATTAGTTCAACCATTGTGAAAGACAGTGTGGTGATTCCTCAAGGATCTAAAACCAGAAATACCATTTGACCCAGCAATCCCATTACTGGGCATATATCCAAAGGATTATAAATCATTCTACTATAAAGACACATGCACACATATGTTTATGGCAGCACTATTCACAACAGCAAAGACTTGGAACCAACCCAAATGCCCATCAATGATAGTCTGGATAAAGAAAATGTGGCACATGTACCACATTGAATACTATGCAGCCATAAAAAAGAATGAGTTCATGTCCTTTGAAGGGACAGGGATGAAGCTGGAAACCATCATTCTCAGCAAAGTAACACAGGAACAGAAAACCAAACACCTCATGTTCCCACCCATAAGTGGGAGTCGAGCAATGAGAACACATGGACACAGGGAGGGGAACATCACACACCTATCGGGGGGTAGAGGGCTAGAGTAGGGATAGCTTAAGGAGAAATACCTAATGTAGATGACGGGTTGATGGATGCAGCAAACCACAACAGCATACGTATACCTATGTAACAAGCCTGCACGTTCTGCGCATGTATCCCAGAACTTAAAGTATAATTTAAAAAAAAAAAAGAAAGAAAATTGCTAAGACCATAAATTTTAAATGTTCTCACTCCAAAAAACTATGTGAGGTAATGCATGTATTAAATAGCTTGGTTTAGCCATTCCACGATTTATAACTATATTAAAATGTCATGTTTATACTATTACTCTGTATACTATGTTATACTATTACTATTATAATCGTATATACATGTTATACTGTTACCTTAATATGTTTATATTATTACATGATGTTTTGATATATACATATACACACAATTTTTACTTGTTAATTAAAAAAAAAAACTAATAAGCAGACTAAATTATTTTATCTTATCATGCTAAAGAAAAGAAGTTGCTTTTTTACTCTTTGCTGCTTGCAAGGTTAAGTTCTAGTACTATAAAATATTTAAAAGTTTATCTTTTATCTCCACTACAATGTAAGCTCCATATTGATAGGAGATCGCTCTCTCTCTTATTTTCTCTCTTGCTCTCTCGCTCTCTCTCAATGTTGTGTCCCTAGTATTTTAAAAAGTGCCTGTCACAAATACGGATTTAATAAATATTAAACATCAATTGAATTATTGAGAAGATCATTATTCATTAGTTGTATGTGGGTCTATTCTTCCACTAAAAAAAAATAACTTATCTAGAAAAAGCAGTACACAAAACAAAACCAACAAAAAATGAGAACATTGTAGAAAGAAATGTGATTATTTTGGGGTCTTTCTATTCATAAAAAATCAGGAGAGTTCTAAATATTGTTATTCAACTAAGAGACACAGATTAGAATTCATTTTTGTCTACAAAAGCATGTGGGTGTAGAGGTATAAATTTCCAAATTCACAGACTTGCTGAATCCAAAAATGTCTTTCAGCAGTTCTTCCCTTTAGTGAACATTATAGAATATTTCAAACACATATTCTGTGAATCACAGCATATGTCCTAAGCTTATTTAGGTATATCCAAATCTAATTCAACCCTGATGACAGTCTGGTTTTTAGAATGATTCCACAATTAGCACTAAATGGCCTTCCTAACAGTCATACAATGGCATATGAATCATAAGAGTCATACACTGGTTTAAATTATTAAGACATCACTTACACCAACTTATACTGAGAAGTCAAAGAAGTCTACTTCAAAATCTCATTTCTGAAAGTTGATTGTTGTGTATATGTGCTATTGTTTTATTTGAAAAGCCATTTGACAGAGGGCCTCTAAAGAGTAGAAGAATCAAGTGTTTCCTGTCTAAAGTTTTCAGAGAACAGTTTAAAGAAATGACCAGTTTTAGTTTGGAGCTCTCTAAGGGGTTTGCTTCACCTTTATCATTGATCTTTCTGTTTGAAGCATTCATTTACCATCCTGACATAGTCTAGGTCTGCACTGCATGATGTTGATGATACTTTTGTCAATGTGAAGAATGCAGTGCCATTGTTACAGAAACTGTGCAAGAAACAGAGACCTTAATATGTACCATCTGTTTTACGGAAAAGCTCAATGTGGTAATGCATTTGCAATACCAGAAGCAATATCTCTAAGACATGAAATGAACATATGTTGTCTAAGAGCCTTCAGGCTGACATTGAAAAAGAGAAAAGATAGTACTTCAAGGCAAATACTGTCCCAGTAGAAAGACTGCCAGATCCAATATGGCTCAGTCTATTGACAAGTCTCTGGTGAACAACTTCATATAAAGATTTTTACATTGTTATGGGCTGTACAGCTCTCTGGCCCATCTTTCCAGCATGGGTAAAACAGTAGAAAACACTCTCTTTGTCACTCTGGGTACCTTTCTGTTTCAGAGCAACAGATGTTGTCAGAAAAAGTCGCACTATACAATAAAGTGTTTGAATGATTATTTTTTAAGGCTGGAGTGAAATTGAGACTGTGACTTCTGATGAGTGAGCAGGTAGTTTCAAAAACAGAGCTTGAAATGCAGCTACTGGATGCTGTACAGAAACACCTAGCTATTTAACATCAATGCAAATTATGAATTTTGTTAATAGCAACTCATATTATTATCCTGTGTATGCCAAGCTGTGTTGAATATCAGCTGAAGAATTCTGACCTCAATTTTCTAAATAAACTCTAATATAAAATTATAGTATTTTATAGTGTACATTTTAAATATATATACAGTAGATGCACACATATATGCTGCAGTATGAACATAGCCATAAGTCTGTTTATGTGTGTTATATATGTATAAGTGAGCATTACCATGCATTACAAAGGTCAAATGATGGATTATTAAACACATTAGAAAGAAGAATTGTTAATTAGCTTAACAAGTGCTAGTTTGCTTATACTTTAGTTCCAAAGACTCAATAAAGGGTATAAGTAATATTATGCTATAATCAGGCTTAGCTCTTCATAAACATGTCAATATGAAATATAAGCCTTACATTTTAAAAACAGTTGAAAAAATACAGCAGTGGACTTGGAGCCAGGAGCTCTGTCTTTGAATGTCCAGTCTTCATTTACAAGGTACATGACCTGAGTCTGACCTTGGGTCACCCTTCAAAGCCTCAATTACTTCATCTATAAAGACATGAATTGAACTAAGTGATTTCTAAGTTTCTTTCTAAATCCAAGTATTAAATTCTTTTTACAAATAAACAGTCTTTAAGAAAGTTTAAAATGGGGTGGCGGGAGTGTTTGAAGTATAACTTCAAGATAATTAACCCTCTTATTTTCTGTATTTTATGTTTTAAACTATACACTTATCTATAGTAAAATTGGGTTAAACAAACTATACATGGAACATCTAATTTTTATATCTATGAATTTCACAATATTACATAAATTATTGCTCACATTCCCTCTAAGTCTTACCTAGGAAAGAAGAGAAAAGTCTTGTTTGTGCATAGCCTGTTAAATACTTGGCAGATAAAAGGTAACAGGAAGCCCCCTGGCCCAATCACAACCATACTCCTGTATTTCCAAAGCTGATTTAATTGAATAACTTTTAGGATATAGATTCAGTTCTGTGATGATCTTTAATATAAAGTATTTCTTTTGAATGATCTTTATCTTCTATTTAAATGAACTTGACATGATAGCTCTCATGGCCTGCCAAGGATCCAGGACTTACACCAGACATCCTGATCTTGTTCACACTTACGATCCAAGGATGACATTAACTAGGAGATTCTGGCTCTCTTCAGAGTGGTATTGTAGGCACCAGGTCAACTGTCTTCCCCCAACGGTCTCACCTCTAGCGTAACAACAATTTGAATTATGTTTCTCATAAGAGGAGGCT
This sequence comes from Macaca thibetana thibetana, assembly GCF_024542745.1. Taxonomy (NCBI): domain Eukaryota; kingdom Metazoa; phylum Chordata; class Mammalia; order Primates; family Cercopithecidae; genus Macaca; species Macaca thibetana. The sequence goes on from NC_065580.1 coordinate 43,844,294, forward strand.
GACTGGTTCACTAATTGTTCTTTGGTAATTATGCTGCAAATGGAAACCCCCAACATAGAAACATATATTCAGTGTTTGAACCAAGAGTTTGTATAGACTTTTCCACACGCTATTCTAAAGTTGCACTCTCACTTTAATTACTAACTTCTACTTCCCTTATCACATCCTAAATCCAGTCTCTGATCACTATCACCTCCTTATTGTTTTATAACCCAGTTTCTGCTATTAATGGCATATATTATACTATCTTTGAGAGCTGCACAGAGCAGTGAATGCTCTGGTTACCCTTGGATTTATAGAGCTTTATTCAAACCGCCGCCTGGTCTCTTGACCTGTCAACAGTCAGGGGCGGATCAACAGAACTCTTCTCTTCACTGTGGGTTAGACAAAAGCCACTGATGAAATTCACTTCCAACCACATAAAGTTCAAAGGCACTGGCCTGAGTGGTCCAAGTGTTTATTCAGGAACATGTGGATCTGATGAGTGTGAGGAGATTGGTGCAGTATGGCTCAGATGCAAGTCATTGAGTATAATTGATTTTTAATGGGCTGGCTACCTGCCACCAGATGTTCATCAATTAGGTACGCTTTAAAAATCAACACAGCTGCTTATTTCATGCTGACTATCCAGTCGCTGAGGTATTGTTACATAGAATAAGTCGTATCTGTGCTGGGTGATCATACTTTCAGTTTGCTCTTGACCAGTCATGATCTAGGCCTATAATTATTAATAGCATCTCCTTTCTCTCTCTCAAAATGTGTCAATTTGAATAATAAATCACATGGGCATTCTACCTATTTGTCACACTCTTTCATGCACTGTGCAAAGTAAACTAGACATAGGCCTTGCCCTCTAGCATCAAATAATTCATGTTAACATCATACAAAAAACAGGTCTTACCTCTGAAAATCATTAAATTTCAGCGCTAACAGGAACTTTGAGATTGCACTTAGTCTAATGCTTCTTAAGAACTGGTTTGTGAATTGATGAATTAATCTTTACCAACTTGCTTCTGCTTCTCCTGCACATATTTGCAAAGCAGCATCTCAGTGTCCTCCTTTGATTCTTCCATGCTGTTTCTCTCAACTCTTCTAGATTCTCTCTTGGGCTACCTTATTTCCTCATGTGACTAGTAAAGCTCGTGTCCAGGGAGGATCTTTCTCTCCTTTGAATCAATGTCTCCCCTACAACAATCTGATTAAATGACCTCTTTGTTCATATTGGAATATACAATCACTTTTAGGTAAAAGCAAATATCCATCCTAAAATATTTTGTAAGATAATTTTATGTCTATGAGGAAGAAGACAGTGTTTTATAAATGGATTTTCTACAATCTTAGTTATGTTATTTTGTTTAAGTTATTTTGTATGAGAATATTAAAATGTTTTTTAAAAAAATTTAACCCTCTTCATGCTATACTGTGCTATTTTAGGTAAGTGCCTACTGGATAATTTTGATTAGGTCTAGCCCAGTCCCTACTTAGAAGACCACGTTTCGCTTTTGAATCTCCATTAATCTCCAGGAAGTATTTGCCCTCTAGTGGCTGCAGACTCTAATATTTAGCCATATATATAGAGAGAGTACTATTTTTAAATTTAATTTTGATATTTATCAAAATAATAGTTATACAGGATTTAAAAAATCATATACTCCTAATATCTGTAATGAAAGACAGAAGTGCCATTTCCCATGGCAATCACTTTCAAGCTTTTAGTTATTCCTTTTTGCAGTTACCTTCATATTCCTAAATAATATATTTAATTGCTATTTTTAAAAAATTTTCTATTTTAGAATTTTTCTCCTTTAGAAGGGGAAATTTTCTTTTTTTGGCAACAATCCTCTCACAGACATGTTGTCTTTGTTCTCACAATTTTTGGTTAATTTGATAAATTTGCTTCTCACAATTTTTGGTTAAATACCACAATTTTTTGTTAATTAAACAATCAGGGTCTATACTAGGTTATGACTTGGTAAATTTTGTTAAAGTTCGGCTGGGTAGTAAATGATGATCATCTTTGCTTTTCTAGGCAATCTTTTCTTATCTCAAAAACTAGTGATTATCTTGTTGTCTCTTCAGCTTTAATTTTGTTTGTTTAGTTTTCTGGGTATCTATCATAAATTTGGCAGCCCTAACTTTCTCCCAAACCTATAAATCTCTCCATTCATTCTGGGGTCATCCGTAAGTTCCTTTTTATTTTGTTTGAAATAGCCTCATGGAGAGTTGGTCCTCCTATTCCAATCTGTACCCTCAGGAAGAAGGCTTTGCTGTTGTTGCTATGGTTGTGTTTTCTCCTCTCATCCAGTGTCACTGTTGATAAATCTAACGCCATTTTGATACCTGACCTTTTGAATGTGAACTGCTTATTTCATTCATTTAGCTTCGTTTCCTTCCACACTGGATACTCATAGCTGTCTCCCTTTAAACCTAGCATTCTGAGATTTCATAACGATGCCCCCTCTATAGGTCTTATTGCATTCATTGTGTTCAAAGTTATTGGGTACTTTTGATTTGGAAATTTACATTCTTTGTGTCCAGAATTTGTCTTTAAAATGATTTAACAGGTACTATCTTTCTCCCCATTTTTTTCTCATTCCCTCTTTCTGAAACTTTAATTAGGCAGATGTTAAGAAAATTTGGGGACTGAATCTCTCATTTTTAAAGTAATTTTTCTTGTTACATTATCTTTTTAATACTTGCTTTTTATATTATCTGTTACCATTTTACTTATAGGAACATTCCAATTTTTATCTTAAGAAATGCATATTTATATTTTTAACGTTAAATATTTATTACATCATGATATTGGAGTTATAGGTAATATTTATTGCTTTATTTGTCCTTCGCTATATTTTTCTCAAATATTACACAATATAATTAAAAGTAAGTATGCAATGCATGCTTGTATATGTGTGCTTGGGCCTGTGTGTATGCCTGCATAAATTCAGGGTCATATGAAACTAATGATTTCTAATTTTGTACTGGTATCCTATAAGGTAACTGTATAGCTCTTTCACTGTTTTCATATTAGTTGATAAATAACTCTGTCTATTATTTTTGCCTTATAAATACCTGGGCAATAAATATGTACAATATGTTATTAATTATTTCCTTAGATGCATTTCTAGACCGAAATTAATGGATAAACTGTTATGCATGTTTTTACGATTTTGATACAATTCCAAATTGATATACAAAGCAGTTACACTATACTTTTTAGCTTTTTATGATTAACAATTAGTTTATACATATTTCCAGGCTTTTACATTTCTTCTTTCATAAGTTATCTAGCAACATTACTCTTCCATTTTTCTTTTTGTAGGGGGAACTCTTTTTTAAAAGACATTTAACAGTCACATCTATACCCATTCTCTGAAATGCACGTTGCAAATGCACTTTATTCTAATATGAAATATTTTGGTTCTTAGTTTTGATGTTTTGATTCAAGTGTTTGATTTTTTTTCACATTAAATAAAATATGTTGATGGATTTTGTGTTTTTTATTATATTTATATTTACACCCTTTTTAAACTTGACCTCTAGGACACCGTTCTTTAATTCTGCTACACCACACATGACACATCCTCACTCTCTACTGATTTCATTTTAAATTTCATGTAATTTTATGACAGTGAATATTCTATAGGCTGAGGACACCTGTATTTTTATCTTTAGCTCCAACTCCTTTCTGAATTTCCGTCTCATATATCCAGGAGTGTCCTGGTTTACCAACCAACTTTCTAGAAAAAAAATGAACACATGTATGGATATACATGTTTATTATAAATTTTACTGATATAAAATATGTGTAGTACACAAGTTATAAACAATAATGAAATAGATAATACTATAATTTCTAATTTTATATAACCAGTTTATTCTCATAAAATATTTCTCTTGATTTTTGCTGAACTTCTGTATCCATAGTAAAATTATGACTGCAACTAATAAATGAGTGTAGAGGCAACATGAATATTTGTTGGTATTTTCATTTATATTAGCAATTAAGACAGAGTGCAACAACAAACTTATGTCAGAATTATTATTATTATTATTATTATTTTATTTATTATTTTTTTTAAGACGGAGTCTCGAGTCTCGCTCTGTTGCCAGGCTGGAGTGTAGTGGCGCGATCTCAACTCACTGCAACCTCTGACTCCCTGGTTCAAGTGATTGTCCTGCCTCAGCCTCCCGAGTAGCTGGGATTACAGGCATGCCACCACACCCAGATAATTTTTTGTATTTTTAGTAGAGACAGGGTTTCACCATGTTGGCCAGAATGGTCTTGATCTCCTAACTTCATGATCCACCTGCCTCAGCTTCCCAAAGAGCTGAGATTACAGGCGTGAGCCACTGCATCCAGCCCAGAATTTTACTCCTTCATCAATGCTATGTGGAATTTCTTTTCTGAATCAAAAATACTTTTCAAATACTGCAAGACTATCTTCTTGTTTGTTTGTTTTGGTGGTAGTCACAATGTAGCAGTCACAAATAGGATACATGTTTAAGGTTAATCTACCCTATTAACATTTTCTCTGCCACTTTGTAAAGTATAAAAAAAAAATAAAAAGTTCTAATTTGTAGCATTCGATACTTTCCATGGTTTAAATATTCGCAGCATGGCTAATTTCAAGTCACCAATATGACACCACTAAATGTGGAGCTGGGAAAATATATACACTAGCACACCGTTGTATAATGCTTCTACCATATAGATACAATAGAAGTAAATAACTTCAAGGACATGAATATTTTAAAAATCTAGTTAAAAGTTAGGAAGTAATGAGTTTTGATTATCTATTACCTTATCTTTGAATATAATTTGATCAAGTGTAAGTTTATATAATTTAATTTTTAATAAAGATTGTGTTGGCAACTAGCTTGTGAAATTCCTAAAAAATAAATGGCTGGTTCCGTATTCATTTACTATGGCATCTGTGATTAGTTAATACAAACATAATGTCTTCAAAATGCAAATTATCTTACAGATCTGGAGGACAGAAGTCTGAATGGGATCTCACTGGGCTAAAATCAAGGTGTCTAGAGGGTTGCTTTCCCTTCCTGAGGCTTGAGGGTAGAATCTTCCTTTTCCAGCTTTTAGAGGCCTCCCACTGTCTTCCCATGAGCCCCTTTCATCTTTAAAACCAGCAACGGCCAGTGGAGTCTTTCTTACATTGCATCACTCTGACAATGACTCTTCTGCCTCCCATTTCCACACACAGGAGTTTTGTGATTACATTGGGCCGACTCAGGTAATCCAGAAAAACTTCTTATTTTATGATCAGATGATGATGAATCTTAATTCCATCTTCAACCTTAATTTATCTTTGCCATGTAAAGAGGCATATTCACAGGTTCCAGGGACTAGAATACAGACATATTTCGGCAGGAATTCTTCTTCCTACCACAGGCTCTTGCTTGTCCCTACAGGCAGCTAAACATTTAACTTTCTGTCCAACGTTGCCATTTAGATTTCTAATTGGCATCTCAAACCAAATTCAAAACCTAGCTCATGTTCTCCATCCCCCAGAATTCTGTTCTCCATTTAGTCTTCCATATGTCAACTGTACAAGTGAATTTTTAATTGCCAAAACAAATTATTGACCTCTTACATACTCTGGTATCCCCATCAAATCCATCACCAAGTTCTATTTGCTCTATTTTCAAAATATAGCTAGAATTCACAACTTCTTACCACCTCACTTCTACTACCAGTGCTTCAGAACATTTTAAAAAATATTACAAGTATTAGCCTTTCATGAATGAGCTAATGAATGAACATAGTCTTTCATAATTACATGATCATATATATACATATTTTAATACCTTCTATGCTGGTTTATGATTGTTGTTTGCTTGATTACATTTAAACCTTTAATTAAGCTATAATTTTATGTTAATGATATATATCTCTGATAAAAAATATTTGTTTTCAATTCTAACTAAAAAACATAGGGTTTATTCAGAATTCTTAACTGAAGACAACAGAACTTTAAAAAGAACGCACTTTTTAAATTAGGCTACATGTTGGAAGTCTAATTGTACTTTTTATTGTTAGACAAGTCAATACTGGTTTAATACACGTTTTGTAAGCTTCTTGCTGAAATTGTATATGAAAGGGATTGGTTTTCAGAGATGAAAGTATTCTATGTATGTATTTAATCTAAATATTTTATGATTGACTATAAAATGCTGCATATAATGTATACAACTCAATGAATTTGGGGATAAGCATATACTCATGAAAACAAAAGAAAGCATTAACTTAAGGATCCAATAAATTTATTATAAATACATATGGTTCAAAAAATCAGGAGGAGGGTAGATAAATCAGGTTGTGAAATAAGTAGGACTCTCAGAATAGCTATACTATTGAGCCTAATACTGCTGTAACCCTATTATTCAAATTTTAAATTGGGACATTTTTTCTTCTCTAATGATTTTATGATTTCTAGAAATTTCTTCTTAGCAAATATTATATACTAACCGTTCTTAATCTCTTCCATTATTAAATTAGGTGAAAAATATAATCAGTTGTAAATAAAAATGACACAAATGATAAGTGTTTATGATTTGGATTTATTAGAATTCCTGTTTCATATTCTTTTAATCTCTTAAATTTTCATGATGTTATAATCAATGACTCATTAAATTTGCATTTCCTTTACATAGAAGTTGTGTTGCTATACAAAGAAAAGTTGAACATAATATTTGATATTTTTGAACTCTGTATAAATAGCAAAAGTTTTTGAAAATAAAATCCCCAATATTCAGGTAACTCCCCTCGCATGAGGAGGAGACCAAAGGACAAGATATGGTTCTTAATTCTTTGCAATTGAAATGCTCTTCATATTTGATTACATTTACTCTAAATGGCCAAATACAGTGCTGTCCCTTCATAGTTTGCAATGCATGGGACTCACACAGTTAATAGTGGGTCAAACAGTAGTGACTAATAAGGCTAATAAGACTTATTCTATGTTGGAGCTAACAAATCCTTTATCAGTACTTCAACCACTCTGCTTATGTGGCCTCATTGTTAAGATTATGCCTTTCATCTATGGAAACCAATCCCTTTCATATACAATTTCAGCAAGAAGCTTATAAAATGTGTATTAAAGCAGTATTGACTTGTCTAACAATAAAAAGTACAATTAGGCTTCCAACACAGAGCATTTCTAATTTGCATAAAAACCTTTCTAACCTATCCCTTTTACTGCAGAATATAACCAAAAGGTTATATTCTGTTCCATGCACCAGTAATTACTTTAAAATCACTAGATAGATGTACCTATGTAATATTGTACAGTTCTTTATGCAGATCATTAAAACTGAATTTATATGCAAGATGTATCAATAGGAAAATACTATTAAAATCATTAGAAAAAAATGACCAAACACAATGGATTCCTTCCACATAATATCACATAATGTAATAATTTCAGATAGTTTCTTCTCGAGAGAGAGCCACTGTCTTGATAAAAATCATCTCAAGGGGAAGACTAAAGACACACTTTTATCACATCTTTTAGTTGGGGCCTCTAATTTACACACTATAATTTAAAATGATAACTTTGATTTATTAGAAAGAGTAATTATGGACAGACTTTATATAAAAAGTAAGTAAACCCATTTGAAAGCGTAAGTGATTATTTTAAGAACACTGGAAGTGTTTTTGATGGAACATTTTCGTTTCAGAGTAGAGTTTGTTCCCTGGCTATGCATCATCCTTGTCTCATAAAATGCATGTCTCTGTTGTGTACCTGAGAATTTGAATTCTAATTTTAAAACAATGGAAACTCCTGTGATTCTTGTGCTCTTTGATTTCCTTAAGTGACTCCTAGGAGGAATAATTCAGAATGTGGCTGATTCTCCACTTCTATGCAAAGGTGGCATGAAAATGTTTTGTGACCTCTTCTGATAAGCCATCCCCATGATTAGTTAATAAAGAGCAGCACAGCTCCACCAGGGTAACACAGAATGACATTGCCTCAGGTCACTGCAGGGCATGTCACATCATGTAACACAACATAACCTGATCCAACAGGTCAAGTGCCTGTTGCCTATTTGTAGGTAATACCTTTTATTTCTCCTACAGAAGAGAGGCCATGTCACCAGGTATAACGAAATGTCAATTCTAGCTCTAGGTCCAAGGAATACCAATGGAAATAATTTCCTTCCCGATTATAGTAGACTCTGTTCAGCATTGAGTTACTTAGAGTCATGTCATTAACAAGAATGTAGTTATGATTATTGAAAGTGAGTTGAAGGAAATCTGCTATAATTTCCACAAATTTAAGACTGGACAAAAGTTGTAGTACAGGCAGAATGCCATATTTTTTTTCTAATGGTAATAAAAAACAAAAAAAAGGGAGAAAAAGAGTTACAAAACAAGCAATAATTAAACAGCATTATCTTACAAAAGAGAATTACATTTTTTGAGGAAAAACACATTTATAAATGGCCAAATGAGTTTTTTTCTTTTAAAATTCATATTAATCAAGATTATTTATTAGTGACTTATACTGCTTCATTCCTGAATTAATTGATTCAGGATGAATCGAGTGCATTCAGTGCTGAGTGCCTTCAGTTATACAGTAGAGCTATAATACCCCGTGCCTGCCTTCAGTGTGCTTAGCTAAATGAAGAAACAAAATGAACCTACATTGCACACCTCAGACTGAACACATGTTAAACTCCAGGCTTTTACCAATAAACCCTGGGGAAAGTAGAGAAAGAACAGATCACATGGTCTGGAGGAGAAAAAAAAGGGTCTCAGAGATTTAAGTTTGTTATTACTGGCTGTGAGCTTAGTTTTCTAAACGCACAAGGAGATCCAAGTCTGCTACAAAAGTTTAAAAACACACGTGGCATGAAGAACTTTAAAAAAACATCTAACTTGAGTTTACCTACAAAAGTAAAGAAAATTTTCTTTTAAAATATTTCCTAGGTAGGGAAAATAATTATCCAGGAATAAAACTATAGAATTCATCATTAGAAAATTTTTGAAAGGAAATCATATAGCATGACTGTAAAAATTCATGTTTACTGGAGACTCCAAAAGTGGGGAGAGTGGGAGGGGAGTGAGAGTTGAAAAATTACCTATTGGGTACACTGTTCACTATTCAGGTGATGGACACCCTAAAAGCCCAGACATCACCATTATGAGATATATCCATGTGACAAAATTTCACTTGTATACTCAAAATCCTAAATAAATAAATAAATAAATTCATGTTAAAAAAGTTAACATGTGCTTAAAGATCACCCATACAGCCAGTTCTCTTTAATTAATTATTTAATACTTAGCTGGCATGAACCCTATCTTATCTGGTTCAAATCTGTTAGACATTAAAGGAGAAGAATTGAGTAAAAAGAACTTTCATAACTTTAAGAAAGATATGAAACAACTTTCTTGCAAGAGAGAAGAGTTTCATATTTGTGTTAACTCAAGGGGTAACACTTTCTTCCTGGATCTGAGTAGTGAAATGAGGGGTAAAATGGTGAAGGCAGTCCTTCATATTTTTACAAAGTAGTTGTGCTATTTTATCAGTAATACTATAGATTTTTCAGATCAAAAATAGAGATAATATTACTTTTACTAATATGTTGTCATCTAAGTCGAATACGAGCCATTTCAGAATTTTCCATCACTTCAAATAATTTGTTATATTACTCACAAATTTTCTCCATTAGCTCATATAATCAAGATTTGACTGTGCATATTTTGTAGGTAAAAGACAGAAATTAATGTATGCACCAAGAAAGAACCCTTAATAAACAGAGTTGTCAGAATTCACTTCATAATTTTATTTTAAAGGACAACTGGTTTTCAGCTTAAATAAAGCCTGTGCCTCCAATACAAGTGTATGATTTGCTTAGTAGCAAATTATATAAATATAAAATATTTGAAGTTTAAGATATACCCAATATACATATAGGCTTTCCTGCCTTATAATGAAAACTAAAAGCTTTAATCCAAATAAGGAAATTTTCAAAGTTGAAGAAGAAAACTATTCAAAGTAATGGAATGTTGTGGTTATTCATTATCTGCTAATTTGTCTCTATTGTGCCGATGTTCACAACTATTTCTACAATTTTAAATACTTACATAAAGAACTCAATTTAAATGAACATTGATGAACATAAAAATAATGTTCTCCTTTTCTGCAAGCAACCTTGCTTTCCCTTAAAGATTACTAAACTATTCTGGGTTGATTCCTTTGAGCACAAAACTGAGCAGAAGTGCCCAGAAGCTGTAAACTATGGCTAAAAATGACTAGAGGAGCTTTGGAGGCTCATGTTCCGCTAAGATATTTCAGTGCTTGTGTCATCTTTGTGGACCTCTCTCATTTTTGGCCTCTTTTTTGTTTCCTTCTTTTCTCAAAATATCCAAACAGGGAGGTGGATGAAAAGCACAGTTGGGATGAGATTAAGACACTGGGTCATCTAATTATCTTACTCTCCACTGTCATCCAAGGTTTGGCATGCCATGTGTTAGGTTGTCTGACAAATTACAGAGCACGATGGAGCTATAAGATGGCAGCTCCTGAAACTTAACTAGTTAATAGTAGCCAAAAAGAGAACCAAAACCATTCCTACATGATGACAAAACTAATGAAGCAAGAATTGTACTTCTCCCCAATTTCACTGCCTTCAGATGGACTAGGGAAATAAATAGCATAGTTCCTTGTAAATTTCACAAAAACTTTTCTTTGGCATAGTAGAGCAGTGGGAGAATGTGAGTGGGCTGTTCTATTTTTCTTTGGCTTTTAACTTAACTTGCAAAGAAAGTTCACACTATGTAAAGATTTTCACAGTTATGTACTAACAAGTCTGCAGGATTTGTTGCACTTATACAAGGAAGTCAGATTTGAAAATAAAATCATTTTTCTGTTTGTGGATGCAATGATGAACATATGGTCAACACCTGGAATTTATAGAGGCCTTTACCTAATAAAACCTTCTGAGACATTCCAAGAATGACAACAAAGTGATGGCATGGAGCAGAGCTGCCAAAGGTAATCTTCTTCACCTCCGGGTTCTTTTAAAGCAGAAAACATAAAACTAACAACTTAGTGCCCCCCAAATGCTTATGAAATGTGCATTAAAGAGGTGGAAGCTCAAGTTCTCTGACAAAGGTGCCATTATTTCATAACTATGAGTGTCTTTCTGGATTGTCTCCGAAAGAGCTGCTTTATGAGGAAGATGACCGATTGGTAAGCATACTATTAAAAAGTAGAGTAAGACGGAGTGCAAGATGGAGGTTCAAAGTTTATAAAGTTTTATGTAGAATGCTTTTATAATAAAATGCATTCTTAAGTGATAAAACACATACAACACTCAACACTGACATAATTTTTAAAATCCTTTAAATTTAGCTGCAATTTAGGGAAATGTCATGTGCAAGGTAACTCTGAGCTCAGCATAAACTTTAGAACTAAGCTTCCCAATCACTAAAAGAAAAGTTGATGAGATCCAGATTGAGGGGGGAAAAAAGATTGTTAATGCATCAGGGTAGAACAGCTTAAAAGCATATAAATGTGTTTACAGATGTAAATGACAATAACATAGCCAAAATATTTTCTATGTTTTGCGAATAATATTTTTCAAGTAATGTTATTTTTTAAACAAAAATTACAATTAACTACAGTCCTAAGCCTCGCCTTAACCCAGTTCAGACTTCTGAAGTTTAGAATATCTAAACCAAGATTCAGTATTGTTAACAACACATCTCCAAGTCCCTCAGTCCTAACACCCTACTCCTTCTCTCCAAGAGCCAAAGTCAGATGGGCAGAAGAAAGAGGTTATTTCTTCCACAAACATGCAAAAATAAACTAAGTGCCAGAAATACCTCTCAGAGACCAAAAGGAAAAACAAAAATAATTCTTCCTATTTTGCCTCCCAGAAAATCAGCGAGTTGACACCTTCTACAACTGTCAGATAATATACATACCACCACCAAAACAAACAACAACAACAACAAAAAACAAAAACAAAGTATCTTGTTTCACCATAATGAAGAGAAGAACCCAAAGCCTGTACAGAACTGGACTTGCTGTAAAGAGGATACAGAAGAGTCTGTGGTGTGGCTGGGGTGTGCATGCTAAGGACAGAAATACAGACGTACTCTGTGGTGGTAGAGAAGACTATTTGGGGCAGAAATAATGGCAGTTAGGAATTAAGAATGATGGGTATAATCTTAAATTACTTTTTCCTAGAGTTTCTTGTATTCTGGGAGAACCATATCAAAACACATTGTACACCATAAATATATACAATAAAATAAATTTAAAGAAAATCTAACCAGTCCCAGAAACGATTTTTCATCTTTCACTCCCACCTCAATTCAATCACCTATTCCTGGCAAATGAACCCCCAAAATTTAAAAAAAAAAAAAGAAAGAAAGAAAAAAAAATATATATAACATTCTTTCCCACAACCTATTGATCATAAACTATTGCCCCGTAGTCAATGTCTAATAAATAAACATTTTTAAATTAATCTGGAGCTGGAATTCCAGTCTCCAAAAATGCTATAGGACTGAAACCTTGCGGTTTACTAGATGTCTTCCATTACACATGTGTCTGGTGTTTAGAATTCCTTTGTTTTATATGTTCTAATTGATTTAACTTAAATTTAAATGCATGTATAAGTAAAACAAAACAAAACAAAACAAAGTGAAGTAGTCACAGAAAATGCTGAATACTGTTCAGAATTGTTTTTGGCAAAAAATTAGAGTTCTGGCCAACCATTAAAATTCAGAATACAATAATAGCAAATAGAGAGCCCAAAGCAAAATCGTTGCAAAGAGTGACCAAAGAATTAGGAGGAGAGTTTGCAGCAAATACTGGTCATGAAAAGCACGCAAATTTTTAGCCACTGCCAATCATTAAAATTAATGGAAAACTCATAGCAACTGCTAATAATTGACGTCAATAGAAAATTGATAGCACATGCTGATCAGCAATGTTAATGGAAAAATTCTCACTCCAAACTGCTCGTTTTCAGATGTCATCTCAGAATAGCAAAAAGCTGTAAGTGTGAGTTTTGACTTGTATGTTGACATTTTTCATTTCTTTGAATTAATCACAGGTATGTGATATGAAATAGGCACAGCCTATTGTGGCAACAGGGGTTTAATTATGACTCCAAATGTATTTGCAAAACTGTATTTCTTATGACTTTGGTGCCTCAAAAATGGAAGTGATCACCTGCTAATTATGCACAGGATCCCTGAGAGCTGTCTAACACGATAATCTGGTGTGCAGATTTGGAACTGTAAAAGGCCCCTTTTCTTCCTAGTGAATATCAAATGCCACTGGTTTTCTCAGTGCATAAAGAGACCAGCAATCTTACAGATAATAGGTACTATGAAAATGTAACCGTTCCTGTACTTTCTAAATAAACAAGGAGCTTTTTTACACCTGATCATACTCTCACATTTACTTCTGTTATTTCAAATTTGTGGGTTCAATTATTAGATAGATTGTTCAGGATAAGATATCCACGTACACAATGACCATTCAGGTAATATCAGTAAGCCCTCCAGGAACTGTGTGTGCAAACCTGGAACCAGAACTGATGGCATATACTTAGATATTATTTGCTATCAAACTTTCTACTGTAATCACAGAGGTTCATTTTTACCTAAGTATTCCTGTACCTCCGGTTTCTGCACATTCACCTCTCCCATCATTCAATCCCCTCTCCCCCTTGAGCACCCCAAACTTATTTGTCTGCAATGCTCAGCCCCATTCCCACCTCTGTTATGAGACATTTTCTGATTATCCTTTGATTTCACTTATTTGCATAAGCAAGCACTCACTCTGTATTGCAGATACTCAGCGTATCCTGTATTACTTGACGCATAGTTATTTAAATCTTAATCAGTCCAATCTATATCTCACAATTAGAGAGTGAACTCCTTTTAACAAAAGGAGTCTCATATTTATCTTGCTCACAGTGCCTAGGTATCAGTGGCTTATATAAAAGAAGAGAGCATTGAGAAAAACAAATGAGAGGAACACTGGAACTGGAGTCAGAATGTCTAGGTCTAATTATCAGATGTGCCTTTAAAAACCCTGAGAACTTTCCCAAGTTACCTGATCCCCATGAGCATCAGTTTTCTCATCCAGTGAAATGGGAGAATTCCTGGTCTGTTAACTTCACATATGGTTGTCAGAAGCAAACATAATCACATATGTTAACAGGCATTGAAAATATATCTCTTTATTGTAATAAGTGCTTAATATAGATTTGAGCATTGAAAACTTCAGTTTTTAACTTCTTTTGTGGGAAGACAGAGCAGAAAATCTCCAACATATGTAAGCTTGAAAAATAATACCATACAATGTTATAAGTAAAGGGAAAAATCGAGTGTGAGGGTAGTGGGAGACTGTCCCAAATCAAGCCTAAAACCTAACACGAGAAAGACGGTCTATAGCCCTGGATCCTGACATAGCTTGAGCTCAATAAGACCAGCATTTAATATGTCTATACAAACAAGCTAGTTTAAGTGTAAAATTATCTTCGAGTGCCAGTATGATGTCAGAATCTCATTAGTTGCTCTAATGAAAGATAAATTCTTGTCCTCAAGAAATTTCAATGTAAACAGATTAGTCTTCATATTCTTTTTTAAATCTAAGGTAAAGATTTATTAACTAGAACATGTGAAACAGTTTGGATTCTAAACTTATGAAATCTCAACCTTAAGTTTTCTTTTATTTTGACTTCAAGACAAACATAAGAATAGTCATGAAGACTCCAGCTTTACTTGTGTATATGTGTAGAATTTCCCATAATGAAACATTAAAAAATAAAAAAGACTTCAGTTCATATATCATTTTGAAATGATAAAATTTGGATTAATTATTGATTCAATGAAAGTCACAAATAACAGCAAGTAAAAGTGAAAACATTAGCCTCATCTGAATAAGATACAAATCATCTTTTGTCTTTTACTTCTGACTTTATAAATAATATGATAAAAAAGAAAGAAAGGAAAAGCAACAGAACAATTTTTTTGATATGTAGAATAGCAAAGACAGAGAAATATGTAGGGCTTGACAAAAATTTGACTAACTTCTAATATCAGATGGGGTATAAAATGAGTGAAATGCTAATTTAAAATGAGTGGAGTAGATATGGTAAGTGGGAGAAAGAACATCTGTAAACAATCGAATTCAAACCTTTGAAATACAACATGCCATGCAATAACCTCCATTACCAAATACCTGTAAATGTTGGAAAGACCATTGCAAACAAAGAATCAAATGAACAAAAATTCATGGCTGAATATATTAAAATTTAAAAAAGAAAATCACCAAGAACCAAAAATGAGAAGAAACAGCAAATTAGAACTGATAATGTGGCTGTCTTTGGAGGACATTTTGCACAAGGTAATCCAGAGGCTTGACTTTTAATGTTCAGAAAAGGACAGCAAAAAAACCTTAGGCTTGCAAAAGTTAAAATATGATGATCAAGACCTCTTGCAGTAAATCCCCAAATTTAAAAGTCTACATGCCTAATAAAACGGTGAATTGGGGAAAAAAAATCAACACAAGGAGACAACAAGAATTCTCTATTCAAACTGGGCTTGAATGAAACAAAAATACTTCTCTGAGAATGTTATCATAGAACTGTATCTCTCATGACTGTGGAGATAGATTTTATATTATCTGCATGGTATCCAAATCCCTAAGCTTAAGCATTTACATAAAAATTGCACGAGGGCCCTGCTGAAGCCTAGTATACCTGGCAGAAGCAACCAAATTACCTTTTGGAAAAACATGACTTTGCTTCATGAATACTCCATTGAATATACACTCAAAACCTGAAATTACAAAACATCTGAGAGTACAACAGTAGACGTCACCCACAGTAGAATTAGACCCCAAACAACTTACTATAACTACTAGGAAAATGCTACAAAAATTAGTTTAGCATAAATGAAGTCCTAAAAGTAATCAAACCACAAGAAAGGATTAAGACTACCTCTGTAGAACACACAGATGTTTTAAATAATCAACTCAAATTTTTAGAAAAAACAAACATAGAGATTTGAAAATTCAATGCATACATTAACAGTAGATTGGACACAAGTGAAGAGAGAAATTATATACAAAAATATTACTGAGCAAGTTTCTCAGAACGCAGCACAGAGAAATAAAAAGATAGAAAAATTCAAGGAGAAGTTAAGACACAGGGGTGCAAATTGAAGTGTAGTGTAAACATAAATGTACTTCTTGAAGGAGAAAATAGCAGAGATACTGACATTATCCTTATTCTGAGGCAATGACAGAAGTTTTTACCCAATTAAAAAGGACTCCTCATACTTGAGAAGTGTAAGTCATGAGGAATATAGATGAAAATAAATATACATCACAGTGAAATTCAAGAATGAAAAATTTAAAGAGTAGATCTGCAGATTAAGACTATTTACCACCTATAGATTCTTGATTTAAGAATTCCTAAAGATGAATTCTGGAAGAAAGGAAGCTGTAACAAAGATTTGGAATTTTATACTGAGTGTCACTGGACAGCATTGTAGTGTTTTAAAGAAGAGAATGAATGATGCAATTTAACTTGTATTTTTTTAAATATTGCTCTGAATTCTGTATGCCTAATGAATTATAAGAGCAGGAAGACCAGCTACAAAGCAATTGCAGAAATCCTAGATGGGAAACAATAGTGGATGGTAGTAATGGGAGAAGTACTCAGAGACGGAACAAGTCTTTTTATTATTATTATTATCATTATTACTATTATACTTTAAGTTCTAGGGTACATGTGCACAATGTGCAGGTTTGTTACATATGTATACACGTGCCATGTTGGTGTGCTGCTCGTCATTTTCATTAGGTATATATCTCCTAATGCTATCCCTCTCCGCTCCCCACAATAGCCCCCAGTGTGTGATGTTCCCCTTCCTGTGTCCAAGTGATCTCATTGTTCAATGCCCACCTATGAGTGAGAATATGCGGTGTTTGGTTTTCTGTTCTTGTGATAGTTTGGTGAGAATGATGGTTTCCAGCTGCATCCATGTCCCTACAAAGGACACGAACTCTTCCTTTTTTTGCTGCATAGTATTCCATGGTGTATATGTGCCACATTTTCTTAATCCAGTCTGTCACTGATGGACATTTGGGTTGATTCCAAGTCTTTGCTATTGTGAATAGTGTCTCAATAAACATACATGTGCATGTGTCTTTATAGCAGCATGATTTATAATCCTTTGGGTATATCCTCAGTAATGGGATGGCTGGGTCAAATGGCATTTCTAGTTCTAGATCCTTGAGGAATCACCACACTGTTTTCCACAATGGTTGAACTAGTTTACAGTCCCACCAACAGTGTAAAAGTGTTCCTATTTCTCCACATCCTCTCCAGCACCTGTTGTTTCTTGATTTTTTAATGATTACCATTCTGACTGGTGTGAGATGGTATCTCATTGTGGTTTTGATTTGCATTTCTCTGATGGTGAGTGATGATGAACATTTTTTTTATGTGTCTGTTGGCTGCAGAAATGTCTTCTTTTGAGAAGTGTCTGTTCATATCCTTTGCTCACTTTTTGATGGGGTTGTTTTTTTCTTATAAATTTGTTTGAGTTCTTTGTAGGTTCTGGATATTAGCCCTTTGTCAGACGAGTAGATTGCAAAAATTTTCTCCCATTCTGTAGGTTGCCTGTTCACTCTGATGGTAGTTTCTTTTGCTGAGCAGCAGCTCTTTAGTTTAATTAGTTCACATTTGTCAATTTTGGCTTTTGTTGCCATTGCTTTTGGTGTTTCAGACATGAAGTCCATGCCCATGCCTATGTCCTGAATGGCATTACCTAGGTTTTCTTCTAGGGTTTTTATGGTTTTAGGTCTAACATTTAAGTCTCTAATCCATCTTGAATTAATTTTCGTATAAGGAGTAAGGAAAGGATCCAGTTTCAGCTTTCAACTTATGGCTAGCCAATTTTCCCGGCACCATTTATTAAATAGCGAATCCTTTCCCCATTTCTTGTTTTTGTCACGTTTGTCAAAGATCAGATGGCTGTAGATGTGTGGTATTATTTCTGAGGGTTTTGTTTTTTTCCATTGGTCTATATCTCTGTTTTGGTACCAGTACCATGCTGTTTTGGTTACTGTAGCCTTGTAGTATAGTTTGAAGTCAGGTAGCATGATGCCTCCAGCTTTGTTCTTTTGACTTAGGATTGTCTTGGCAATGCACGCTCTTTTTTGGTTCCATATGAACTTTAAAGCAGTTTTTTTCCAATTCTGTGAAGAAAGTCATTGGTAGCTTAATGGGGATGGCATTGAATCTATAAATTACCTTGGGCAGTATGGCCATTTTCACGATATTGATTCTTCCTATCCTTGAGCATGGTATGTTCTTCCATTTGTTTGTGTCCTCTTTTATTTCACTGAGCAGTGGTTTGTAGTTCTCCTTGAAGAGGTCCTTTACATCCCTTGTCAGTTGGATTCCTAGGTATTTTATTCTCTTTGAAGCAATTGTGAATGGGAGTTCATTCATGATTTGGCTCTCTGTTTGATACTGGTGTATAAGAATGCTTGTGATTTTTGCACATTGATTTTGTATCCTGAGACTTTGCTGAAGTTGTTTATCAGCTTAAGGAGATTTTGGGCTGAGACAACGGGGTTTTCTAAATATACAATCATGTCATCTGCAAACAGGGACAATTTGACTTCTTCTTTTCCTAACTGAATACCCTTGATTTCTTTCTCTTGCCTGATTGCCCTAGCCAGAACTTCCAACACTATGTTGAATGGAGTGGTGAGAGAGGGCATCCCTGTCTTGTGTCAATTTTCAAAGGGAATGCTTCCAGTTTTTGCCCATTCAGTATGATATTGACTGTGGGTTTGTCATAAATAGCTCTTATTATTTTGAGATACTTTTGAGATGGAGCAAGTCTTGCTGAAGGATTGGAAGTCACATCTGAGCGAAGTGTTGAATCCAGCATGACTCATAGGTTTCTGGTCTGAGCAGTTGAGTTCATCGTGCTGCCTTTTATAAAGATCGAGGATAATGCAGGAGAAGTATAGTTGGAAGAAAGGAAAAATCAAGACTTTTTAGCACTTTATTGAGTGTTTCTGATATACAGATTTCTTATCACTGAAATATATACTAACTCGTTTAACCTTCACTACAACCATGGAGGAAGGAATTGGTATTACATTCCCTTTAAAGATGAGTAAACTGAGGTCTAGAGAAGTTAACTCCCTTGCTGAATTGAACATCACACAGCTGTTTGACTTCAAAGTTCATACTCTCAAGCATTGCTCTCGCCTGCCTCTTAGGATGTCTCTTTCAAGCTTAGATGTATATTTATGCCATCAACCACAAAGAAAGAATAGGTTTTTGAAAATGTAATGAAGTATGATAAGGTTTGGCTGTGTCCCAACCCAAATCTCATCTTGAATTATAATTCCTACAGTTCCCACTTGTCACAGGTGGAACCCAGCAGAAGGTGATTGAATTATGAGAGTGGGTCTTTCCTGTGCTGTTCTCATGATAATGAATGAGTCTCACAAAGTCTGATGATTTTAAAAATGGGAGTTCCCTGCACAAGGCCTCTCTTTTAGCTGCTGCCATCCATGTAAGAGGTGACTTGCTCCTCCTTGCCTTTCACCTTCCGCCATGATTGTGAGGCCTCCCCAGCCAGATGGAACTGTAAGTCCAATAATCTGTTCTTTTGTAAATTGCCCAGTCTCCTCAGGTATGTCTTTATCAGCAATGTGAAAACAAACTAACGCAAAGTAGAAAAAAAAAAAAAAAAAAAAAGCTGGAGCAGTGGCTCTCAAATTTTTGTATGTTCTTGTACCTTCTCAAAATGTGAAATTTTTGGCATCAAACTTGAAGAGACTGAAATCAAAGCAATATAACCATCCTATGGCACAGTGGTGTCTCATTCTACTAATGAAAGCATCCAAAAGCATAGAATGTTCCCTTGATTGTCCTTCAGCACTGTGCACAAGAGCACAACCTTTTATTGCCCTGGATATTCCTAAGTCTCTGTAAATGAGTCAGGAAGGAAGGGGACACAGATGTCAGGTTGACTTCCCAGCAAGTTGATCAGAATATAAGCTCCATGAGGGCAGAGATTTTTCTGTTTTGTGTCCAATATATTCCCAATACCTACAACATCATCTCAAACATAACAAGTACTTAACAAATATTAATGGTATGAATGTTTGAAAGTTGTACCCTGCTCCAACCCCAAATGCCTGATGGCTCTCAAAAGTCTCCAAAATATTCTATTTAAAACAAGCACACAAAAAAACTCAACAATAGCAAATGCAAATTATGTACATTGATCAAAATTCACAGAACCTGTGAAGGTTGGGGCATTCTTGAGTAGTGACAGGATAGATGAACATCATCAAGCTAGGACATTGCCTTTACCATACACAAAAACCCATAAGCTGTAGGTTTTGAGGCAATGTAGGTTTTGAGGTCTATGCTTAAGAAGGCTTCAGAGAATGTAGTGTCCTTGATTTAGAGTCAGTGTTTGATTTAAAATAAAAGACATAAATGGATGGCAAGAAGAGGAATGAGAGATAGGAGAGTTTGGTTTTAATGAACTGATATGTTCAGAAAGGTCAATAGAAATAGTCACTGGAAGGAGGTCAGTAGTAAAAGGAAAAAAATGATAAGGAATTAAACAGTTGTAGGAGGGGTTTTATCAGTACATGATATGATAGCTAGCCAGGGGGGTTGCACTTGAAAAGGTAGCCAAAGATGACAGATTTAAGGAACATAGTTGTGATGATTTTTCCTTGAAGCTGGTAGTTTGAAGAAACTGAATTGTTTATGGTTCCTAATGATGCTAGCCCCAGGTTTATTGCTCTGCACTCAGTAGGGAATGTCCCTGAGAAGTTCCCCTGGCATCTGTTGAAGACAATTCTACCAATCCATGATATTTGTCATGTGTCTTGGAGGATATAATACCAGTCCCTCATATTCTGACCTTTCACCTTGGGAGAAGATTATTTGGATTCCAGAATTCTCTACTCTAAATCTAACCACGTGACCAGAATTTGCTAGGAGGCATAAGGCTCTCAGGGCTGTAACTCAAGTTGTTTTTTTAGATCCAGGAGAAAACGCACATTGGACAGAGTTCTACACAGATGGTTAGAGATGAGATTTGCAGGAGCCCATATGCCTCCTACCTGGCGGAGTTATAGCAGCATGTGGTGATGACAAGTTTTAAGTCTTATAAATGGGAGGCCCTGAAGGGGTTTTGAAAGAATTTTCCTCCAGTGGCTGAGGGTAGGATTGAGTGAAACCCAAGTTACTTCCATTTAGGAGGAGTCGTATTGGTTCAAGATGGCTAGAAAAATGAAGCTATGTTCTTCAACTCCCCTTACCAAGTATAAGTCTTAAAGAGTAAAAATTGCAGAGTACTATATTATCACATATCATCATCCCAACCATTGTAAGAAAACTGCATTTCTTATTTTCTAATGCTGAACAAATTTGGCCTTCTCCATAGTCATTTCTTAATCTTCAGTGATATCAACACTGTTCTGTATAAGAAAAAAAATCAACAACTGATATCTCCCCGTAGATGGTGAATAGATTCCCACTTTCTTAGGACTGAGAATGTAGGTAATTCTGCGCGGGGATAGGTGCGTGTACGTGGGGACAGTGTGTAAGCACGGGTATATTTATATGATGTTCTCAGTTCATGGTTTTATTTCTTTAAGTTTTAAGAAAATAGAAAACAACATTAAACAGTAATTGTGTAAATGGCAATGGCATTTTAACTAACATTTTTTTTCTGTTCACAGATGTTGAGACACTATAAGAGAAGAATCACAGTCAACCTTTCTAAAGAAATGAATCAAGCTTTTCTATCACTTTTTACATTGGTTCCGCGCGGGTGGTCTTTTATTTCACAGGGCATATTAATCTCCTGTTATATGTAACAACCACTACTGTGTGTCATCTCAGTACAGTACAATAAAGTGACTCCAGAGTTTCCCTCTAAACTTAGTGACCAGGCTTCTCTTACTGTGACAAATGTTTATGGATTCTTCTAATTACACGTCTGGTTTAAAGCTAAGATACCAAGAGAATACAGTTCTCTTTTGTAAAGTTCCCAAGGTTTTTCTATAATAATCAATTACCATAATGAGTTTTTTTAAAGCTTCCATTCATCATTTTCTTAAAATATATAAACTACCCCGGATAAAGATAAATAGCCATAGCCAGCGTACCCTGAGGCACTCTATGAAAGGCGTCCTTTAAATCAAAATCAACTGGAAAACATGTTGGGTTTTATTTCAAAGTCAATCCTGCTTAAGTTAAAAAAAAAAAAAAATTGTACAACAACAAAAAAAGGAGTAAAAGAAAACCCTTGACAAGTCAGCTTCATAAGAGGACAGGAGACAATACATCATTATCACAATTATCTCTGTAGTTCACATGTATTTGTTAAACGGGTCTCACCAGCTAGCTCTTGTACCATTAAAGCTAAATCTCTATGTGGGCCTTTCCTTACCTATTAACTTACTAGCTCCTTCTGTTCCTAGTAAAACAGCACCCAAATTGGGAGCTATTTGGCACGTCTCTGTCTAAACCAGGACTTTTCAACCTTGACACTATTGCAATTTTGGGATGTGCAATTCTTTGTTGTATGAAGCTACTCTGTTCATTGTAGGATGTTTAGCAGCATCTCTTGCCTCTCACCACCAAATGCCAATTGCAGATACCTCCCTCCCCCAAATTATGACAACTAAAGATGCCTAGACATTGACAAGTGTCCCGGGGCGGGGGGGGGGGGGCGGTGGCGGCAAATGTCCCCTCCTGTTTGAGAAAACTGCTCCGAACTTTCCACAAATATTAAATGTGAGAGGAGGCCGGGCGCGGTGGCTCAAGCCTGTAGTCCTAGCACTTTGGGAGGCCGAGACGGGCGGATCACCAGGTCAGGAGACCGAGACCATCCTGGCTAACACGGTGAAACCCCGTCTCTACTAAAAAACGCAAAAAACTAGCCGGGCGAGGTGGCGGGGACCTGTAGTCCCAGCTGCTCGGGAGGCTGAGGCAGGAGAACGGCGTGAACCCGGGAGGCGGAGCTTGCAGTGAGCTGAGATCCGGCCACTGCACTCCAGCCTGCACTCCGTCTCAAAAAAAAAAAAAAAAAAAAAAAAAAAAAAAAAAAAAAAAAGTGAGAGGATTCAGTAAGACACTGATAGCATAAAAATGGCATAAAATTGAGAAAACTAAGGTAAGGATCATAGAAAGGATGAAATAGGAGAAATTTGGGTTATGATGGAAAACAGAACAATAATGGCGTGGAAAGATTTCCTTTGTTATTTAATCAAGATTGTTAGGTGTTTTTTTTTTTGTTTGTTTGTTTTGTTTTGTTTTTCCTCGTTGCTATTCCTTAAATGTGGACTTTCTACAAAATATATTCTTCAAACTCTTACTCTTTTTTTCTCTACTTTTTCCCTCTTGTGTCTTATATACTCATATCTTTGTCATCTACACTAGAAGGCTGTGTCAGCCTCCACTGCTCTTCCTAATTTAAGACCCTAATCTAAAACAACTGTCATATACTTGCACCCAATATCCTCTATAACACCATGCTTTGTGCTCAGGCTACTACTCTTCCAGGCTTTGAGGCTCCCAAATTTATGCCAATAAATATAGAAATAGAAGGATTTTAAAGAAAAACTTTAAAGAAAATTTGCATTACTTACACTTGCCCTCATGGCTTTTTTGTTTGTTTTGTTTTATTTTGTTTTTCATTCTCTTATATCACATACCCTAACTGATTAGGCAGAATAGGGAGTACAAAAAGATTTGAAATTTCTAAAAATATTTGAGTTGTCTTAGCTTTGCTTTATTTTAGCTGCATTACATCAGATAAATCATATTCCTGAGTTTGAATTTTTAACATTCAAAATGAGACTTTCTCCAAATATCTTATTTGATATGCAGATCAAATAAGATACCACATTCAGGGATGGAAAAATCACCCAATAAAATGCATGACATTTCATATTACATATTTTATAATTTAATCGTGTTTATTTGCCTGCAAAACTTTTTGTTTTCGAATGAAATGTGGGACATAATGTTAAATCATAATATGTAAGAGAACACTCCCTTAAAATATTTTATATGATTATTAACATAAACAACAGTTTTCCCTGTATTATTGTCCTCTGACTTACTGATTCTGAAAGCTTCTCATTCATAGTTCTCCCACATAATTCTAAAGGAGTATTTTAGATAACCTTAGCCAGAATCCTGAGTTCCAAACCATAACCTCCGAGTTGTTACTAAAGATGTACTGTCCCAATTAGCCTTTAAACCAGAGCCATTATCTGCATATCTGAAGGAAAATAAGAATGTCATCTCAAAAGGCATGCATAAGTTACTAGAACTACAGTTAGCCCCCTCTAACTAGTATCTTTTGCATATCATAGGCCTTAGAAGACATAATTTTTAGATAAATGATACTTGATTTGGTACTTATTTATGGAGGAAAATGACTGGGTTGCCTCAAAATAAAATATATTCTATGACAGTGACTTATACAGAACATTGAGTTTATGGAAAATGCAGTGGTCCAGAGAAATAACTTCTTTATTTATGTCAAGGATTTAAAAAATGCTACATTTAATTTTAGTATCATGATGAGCAGTATTCCCCCTGCTTGACAGGCCTCATTACACTGTAGCATGTACAGTATTTGCCTTATTTAACAATTTTTATCAATCATTTAAGAATAGAAAATGCACTCAAAAAAAAAAAGACAGACAAAAAAGTGATAGACGTGCAGTATAGAGCCTGTTAGCTCTACAAAAATTTGTCTGGAGTTGTAGAGAGTAATGAAAACTAAAAACAAAAAGTTTCTTTGGTAAACTCTAGGCTCATGATTTTATTCATTTAGAAGCCAAAGACCATCCTTATTAATTGTATAAGTAACTGTAATTCCTATTTACCATAAAATATCCCTCTGCTTTTCTTCATAGTAATGGCTTATTTTTATATAACTAATTGGATTCATAAAATATGTGTGTACATCATCTTCTGATCACTCTTAGACTCTTTCTTGTAACTGTTAACAATAGTTATCCTTCCCATCTTTTCTGATGTGAAGCATCCTCAATCAGCGAGTCCTCTCTAAAGTTCTCTTAAAATGTGAAAATGCAAAGCCTGTAACAAACACAGCACTGATGGAGAAAGTTCCACCACCCCAAATAATTTCTGGACTAATTAACAAAAGAAAGAAAAATTATGAATCAAAACTTTTCACTTAAAATTATTTATTCTTCAAAGTCTTATTTTTATTTCAGTCATATTTTCATTATTTCTCTTCTCTTGCAGGTTTCATGTTTCCATTTTATTAATATTTACCTCACTCTTGTCCTTATCATCCCATTCATAGAATCTTATGCTTTAAATTCTTGTTCTATGCTGTTTTAATTATACTTTTATATTACATGCTGTTTCAAAATTGTTTTTAAAACACTGGCCTCGTATTAGGTGATATTAGGTACATATAAACTCTGGCCTGCTTCTGATACTGATTGAATATTTTAAGTACTCTAGGTGTTAGCACCTCTGCTGTAAAATAATATCTTTGGCCAAATATTAAAATAAGAATTGATTATTAAAATAAGAATATATTTTGCAAAATAGCTGGTCATTAAATCTCATTTAAATAGAAAATTTTTGACTTTATGACTAATAGAATATTCAAACAATATCTATTTCTCTTTTCAATCCATTTATTATGCCTTCTTCACCCTCACTAAATATAAACTACGTAAAAGAACAGGGACTTTGTTTTACTTAGAGTTAAACTCATAGCATTAGAATGGCGCTGTGGCATAAGCTCAAAAAGAATAGGCAGAATTGTATTAAATTGACAAATATAATTCACATTCCTAAAATATCTTAGCAATTCTCATCAATTGAATGCACTTTTTTGTTCTCATTAAAATACATTAAAAATTACTTCACTCATATTGGAAATCCAGTAAAAAAGAATCTCACCATAAGTCAACTGTCTCAGAGATTTTTATAGGAATAGCTTTTATTTTTAAAAGAATAATGCTTCAATTCATCTACCTTATTCTGCCACAAAGAAGATCTATTGGAAAATAAAAAGATTTGTGTGGGTAACTCATAAAAAGACATATTAGATCCCTCTGGGATAATTTTTCAAAATGGTGTACAGTGTTTTAACAGTGTGATTCTCGTTGACTTTAATGGGAGTCATGCAGCTAACACCACATTTGCTCTTTCAAAACGTATCTCTAAGTGTTCTGTCACTAATCCTTATAAGTAATAAAATGGTACACTCTATTTCTAGACATACAAACATAATCATGTTTATATCAGTATAACTATGAACTTTTTGTGCCATCATAGCTGGGTTTTCATTATGCTATCACTCGCTTTTTGTTTGCATAAAGACCCAATGTTTAATGGATGTTATTATGACGTGTGTGTGTGTGTGTGCTTGACGATTGTGACAAGACAGTGTTGTCCTGATAGGAAAAACATCCTGAATGTGTATTTGTATTAGAAATCACTCATTAAGACTCTTATTTATGTCCTTTTAGAGACAGCTCTCCAATATAGATTTGTAGTTTGGGAAAAATATGGCAGAGTGATGTCTTTTTGTTGCAAAACAAATAGAGTTTCAGCACCTTGCTAGTCTACTGTAAATATATGATTTTTAATAAAACAAGATTAAATATTTAAACATTTCTTCACCAAAATATATTAGTTATTACCTGCAACCCAGTCATAGTCCTAAATTTCTCTAAATATAAGGTGTCTACTGTGCCAGATTGTATGATGACTTCACAATATGGGCAAATGTTCACCAGAAACCATAAGGTGGTTTCTAATAAAGTCAGCTATCACATACTACAAAAAGTTATTACATAGTAATTCATTTCAACAGTTCAAAAATGTAAAATAATTGAAAAAGTGAATGGGCTACATACATTGAGCTCTCTGAATATTTTGCAACACTCACAAGGTGTTTTATTATCACAGGGTCTTAGCACTAGAAAGGGTATCAACGACCTCATAGTCCAACTTTTCCTTATTCCACCCCATTTTCAGATGAGCAAACCCATAGATATTGATTAAAATATGTTGCTCATAATTTTTAAAATTCTATTAATATGTGGTTCTAAAATCATTTTACTTTTTAAATCTTTTTTGAAGGTTTTCTTGAAGCAATTTGTAAAGAGAGTTTGTCAGTTTGTGGACAAGTGAAGACTTCACACCCTCTCCTCATCTACATACAGTTGAATATAAAATGATTAAATAGTAATACCCCTAAGGTTTTACGTGTGTACAAGATATTCATTTGGTTTTGAGCAAGTGTTACAGAAGCCAATGTTTCTGCTTAATTAAGAAACCATTTATAGCATAGACTCAAGACAATATTTAAGATACCTATGTCATAGTCACAGCTCAGGCAGACACACAAGAAACTGCCTTTGAAATCAGCTCTGAACATGATGATAAGACAGATGCTTTTTCACTACTAGCAACCTATGAGTCATGTTATTTTCATGGCTCTTAATTAATCCACTCAGAGACTGGCCCATTAAGATCTGGAACTTCCATGTCCAAATGGCAATAAAACAAAATAAAGCACACCAACCACCCTCAGTGGTGACTTAAGGGGAAAAAAAAAGACATGGTGTATGTAGGATGGTAGGGCAGTGACTGATTGGGTTAGAGGCTAACAATGTGGATTTAAACAGACTAAGAGGCCACACAGGATAGAGATAAAAAGAAAAATATATCAAGGAGGGATTTATATGTGACTGTAAGAGACAATCACTCAAGGTAACCCAGGAATCCAAATGCAAGTTGAGAGAAAGAGTGAAGTGGAATCCTGAACATACCCTTGAATCATTATTCTTACTATCCAACTGGCATGCGCGCGTGCACACACACACACACACACACACACACTCAGAGAGAGTGAAAGAGAAAGAGAGAGGCTCTATGTGGGGTTGAATAGGTCACTTGAACCTGAAGTAAGTTCGACTTTGAATGTTCTTTCACATATTGTGTGAGTGCTTGACTGGCTAATGACTGCACCAGTTTATTTTGGACTATACTACCACATCCCTCCATGGTGAACAACGTTATAGATTACAAAGAAGAGGACCGGTGAAATACAGTTGATGCAGCAGGAGGGAGAAACCTAGGTTGGACTCATTTTAAACAAATTATCTTAATTATATCTCTTAAGAGTGTTGTTCATTCTAATATTGGAAACTCATAATAGAATCTCAATATGAGCAATTTAATTTGTTTCATATGCTTACAGTAATTGTAAAATGGATGGTGTATAGTTATTTCCTGGTACAGTAGGTAAATCATTTGTAACTAATATTTTATTATCTTCATGAAGTTTATGGAGTCCTATAATATTATGTACTATAAATATACATTATTTATAATATGTTGCATAGATTGTATACTACTGTCTTATATTCTTCTAGAAATGCCCTCAACTGACAAATAATGTGATCAGGAAAGCAGCAATTATGTGTAATGAAAACTTATCAATGATTATCCTTTGCTAAAAGTGCACTTATAGAGACAGACTAAATTACCATTAAGGTTGATCAACTTAGATAAATTATCTGCATAGACAATTAGATGCAGCATTAAGGGTTAACCTATAAAGTCTTACTGAGTGATGAAAACACTACCAGGTAGAGTCAAATATTAGAAGTCTTCTAAGATTTCTAAGAAGTCTTCACCCTCCCGATCTATTTATCAGGTTGTACCATGGAGAGGTACATAATGGTTTATAGCATGGGTTAAACCCATGATACATGTAGTATAGCATATGTTCATTAATTAAAATTTTGCCTCCACTACTCATTAGTTGTGTGATTGGGCAAGTTACTTAACCTCTCTAAACCTAGTGAAATAAGGTTAATAACAGCTGTTATCTCATCTATGCAGATAACTTACCCAAGTGGACAGCACATAGTAGATGCTTAGTAAATTTCATTTTTATTACTGTATTACTTTCTGTGACTACAGACTAAACATATGTTTGTAGACTGTGACCTATGTTTCTTCTATTCCTCTTCATTTGAACTCCTAGAGTCTCCACCTTGAAATTTGCTCTGGTGACCTAATTTAGTTATTACATTCCTGACCTTTTAAATTTATTTTTTATTATTATACTTTAAGTTCTAGGGTACATGTGCACAACGTGAAGGTTTGTTACATATGTATACATGTGCTATGTTGGTGTGCTGAACCCATTAACTCATCGTTTACATTAGGTATCTCTCCTAATGCTATCCCTCCCCGCTCCCCCCACCTCATGACAGACCCCGGTGTGTGATGTTCCCCTTCCTGTGTCCAAGTGTTCTCATTGTTCAATTCCGACCTGTGAGTGAGAACATACAGTGTTTGGTTTTTTGTCCTTGTGATAGTTTGCTGAGAATGATGGTTTCCAGCTTCATCCATGTCCCTACAAAGGACATGAATTCAACTTTTTTATGGTTGCATAGTATTCCATGATGGATATGTTTCACATTTTCTTAATCCAGTCTATCATTGATGGACATTTGGGTTGGTTCCAAGTCTGCCATTGTGAATCGTGCCACAATAAACATATGTGTGCATGTGTCTTTATAGCAGCATGATTTATAATCCTTTGGGTATATACCCAGTAATGGGACGGCTGGGTCAAATGGTATTTCTAGCTCTAGATCCTTGAGGAATCACCACACTGTTTTCCACAATGGTTGAACTAGTTTATAGTCCCACCAACAGTGTAAAAGTGTGCCTATTTCTCCACATCCTCTCCAGCACCTGTTGTTCTCTGACTTTTTAATGATCGCCATTCTAACTGGTGTGAGATGGAATCCCATTGTGGTTTTGATTTGCATTTCTCTGATGGCCAGTGATGATGAGCATTTTTTCATGTGTCTGTTGGCTGCAGAAATGTCTTCTTTTGAGAAGTGTCTGTTCCTATCCATCACCCACTTGTTGATGGCATTTTTTTTTCTTGTAAATTTGTTTGAGTTCTTTGTAGATTCTGGATATTAGTCCTTTGTCAGATGAGTAGATTGCAAAAATTATCTCCCATTCTGTAGGTTGCCTGTTCACTCTGATGGTAGTTTCTTTTGCTGTGCAGAAGCTCTTTAGTTTAATGAGATCCCATTTGTCAATTTTGGCTTTTGTTGCCATTGCTTTTGGTGTTTCAGACATGAAGTCTTTGCCCATGCCTGTGTCCTGAATGGTATTGCCTAGATTTTCTTCTAGGGTTTTTATGGTTTTAGGTCTAACATTTAAGTCTTTAATCCATCTTGAATTAATTTTTGCATAAGATGTAAGGAAGGGATCCAGTTCCAGCTTTCTACATATGGCTAGTCAGTTTTCCCAACACCATTTATTAAATAGGGAATCCTTTCCCCATTTCTTGTTTTTGTCAGGCTTGTCAAAGATCAGACAGTTGTAGATGTGTGGTATTATTTCTGAGGGCTCTGTTCTGTTCCATTGGTCTATATCTCTGTTTCGGTACCAGTACCATGCTGTTTTGGTTACTGTAGCCTTGCAGTACAGTTTGAAGTCAGGTATCGTGATGCCTCCCACTTTGTTCTTTTAGCTTAGGATCGACTTGGTGATGTGGGCTCTTTTTTGGTTCCATGTGAACTTTAAAGTAGTTTTTTTCCAATTCTGTGAAGAAAGTCACTGGTAGTTTAATGGAGATGGCATTGAATCTATAAATTACCTTGGGCAGTATGGCCATTTTCACAATATTGATTCTTCCTATCCATGAGCATGGTATGTTCTTCCATTTGTTTGTGTCCTCTCTTATTTCATTGAGCAGTGGTTTGTAGCTCTCCTTGAAGAGGTCCTTCATATCCTTTATAAGTTGGATTTCTAGGTAATTTATTCTCTTTGAAGCAATTGTGAATGGGAGTTCACTCATTTGGCTCTCTGTTTGTCTGTTATTGGTGTATAGGAATGTTTGTGATTTTTGCACATTGATTTTGTATCCTGAGACTTTGCTGAAGTTGCTTATCAGCTTAAGGAGATTTGGGGCTGAGTCGATGGGGTTTTCTAAATCATGTCATCTGCAAACAGGGACAATGTGACTTCCTCTTTTTAAATTTTATATTATAAGAACATGATCTATACTTTGTCAAACCCAGACAGACAAGCCAACATTGACTTCTGATATTTGATTATTTATCTTGGTATTCTTGACTGATATAGTTTGTATGTTTGGCCCCTCCAAATCTCATGATGAAATGTAATCCCCAAAGTTGGAGGCAAGGCCTGGTGGGAGATGACTGAATTATCGGTGCAGATCCCTCATGAATGGCTTGGTGCTGTCCTCATGATAGTGAGTGAGTTCTTGTGATATCTGGTTTTTTGGAAGTGTGTGACACCTCCCCACCTCTTTATCTTGTTTCTGCTCTCACCGTGTAACTTGCCTACTCCTGCTTTGTAAGCTTCCTGCGGCCTTCACCAGAAGCCAGATGTTGGTGCCATGCTTGTATAGCCTGCAGAAGTGTGAGCCAACTAAACCCCTTTTCTTTATAAATTATCTAGCCTCGAGTATTTCACTATAGCAATGCAAATGGCCCAATACACTTGATCTTATAGTACACTTTTACTTCAATTAATTCTGCTATACTCAAGAAGTAGAAGTCCAAAGCTTTTTGGTTTTACCCAATTGGCTGGGGACATAACTGTTTCATTAATTTTTTCATAATTTATATGACAAAAACAGTGTTTACTATATTCTGCCACAGGCCTGGCAGGGAAGTTCTAGATAAAGGGTGATGTCATCAGCTATGATTAGCCCACCCTGAAGAACAATCATCCAATGACTGATGGAGGTCATCAATTGTCACTAAATTCCTTAGTCAGAGATTATAGTTCCAATCCAGCCTGCCATCTACCAATATCTATACTTGGAAACAGCAGATTTAAAAAAGAATGTAATGATAAAAGACAAAAAAAAAATGAATGTAATGAATCAGTGAAAATCAATCACTGCTATTGGGAATGATTTCTCAAAGTGATTGCTTTTGAGATCTTATAGTACAACAACAGCTTCCATTTATATCTCAGATCATCCTTTTAGTTATGGCCCTAACTACTGCTTGTATAACCTGGGTATAGAGATATCAGTTTGAAAGAATTCTGCACCAGGTGTATTTGGAAAAGCACGCGTACACATAGGTATTATAAAACCACTTCATTTTGTAAACCTCACAGGTTTCTTTTTATTTTTGTCATCACTGTGCTATCACTGTTTATTTTTAAAATGTTATTGTATATATGTATCATATGCAACACATTGTTTTGAAATACGTATACAAATTGGAGTGACTAAATTGAGCTAATTAGAAGATGAATTACTTCACATACTTATTTTTTTCTGCTGAGAACAAATCTAATCTTTTAGCAATTTTTAAGAATACAATACATTTTTAACTATGTTGTCATGCTGTACAATAAACTTCTTGAATTTATTCCTATCTAACTGAATATTTGTATCTACTGTTTGACCATCTCCTCAACCTCCCCTTCTCCATTGGCCCCTGCTCTGCTTTTAAAAGTTTAACTTTGTTAGATTTCACACATAAGCGAGGTCATGTAATTTGTCTTACTTTGACTGGCTTATTTCACTTGCCATAATGTTCTCTAGGTTCATCCATGTTGTCACAGATGACATAATTTCCTTCTTTTTAAAGGCTGACTAGTGTTCTATGTGTCTATATGCCACAATTGATTTAGCCATTCATCCACTGATGAATACTTAGGTTGATTCTATACCTTGGCTATTGTGAATAATGCTGCAATAAATATGGGAGGGCAGATATCTTTTTGGCATACTGATTTCATATCCTTTGGATATATCCCCAGTAGTGAGATTGCTAGATCATATGGTAGTTCTATTTTTATTTATTTAATTTTTATTTTGACTCCCTCAAAACTTAATACATTGTTAATTTTTTGAGGAAATTCCATACTGTCTTCCATAATGGCGTATTAATTGGCATTACTATCAACAATGTGCAAGGGTTCCCTTTTCTCCACATCCTCTCTAACAACAATTTTTCATCTTTTTAATAATAGTCATTCTAACAGATGTGAGGTAATATCTCATTGTGTTTTAACTTGCATTTCTCTGACGATTCACAATATTAGACATATTTTTTACATACCTGTTGGCCATTTGTATGTCTTCTTGAGAATATCTATTCATATTCTTTGCCTATTTTTTAAATTAGAACCTCACCAACTTTTTACTCAAAAGTTCCACTGGATATAGAGGTATGCTCTTGAAAGACAATGTCCAGTGTGCTTGCTTCCCAGGACTTCAAAGTCCTGGACTTCAAAGTCACTATTGCCAGAATTTGTACTCAGGTTGAGTTCTCCAACCTGAGTTCTCAAACTTGCTTGAGACAAATTTGGAGTGCAAGGTATTTATTAGAGATTTAATTCATGTGGAAGAGATGAGAAGGAAGTAGAACTGGGTAAAGGGAGAAACTGATGATGGTGGCTTGACAAAACCTTGGTCAACCCCTGGAATAAATGGCCCACCAACCTGGGAAGGCCAAACCTTTATATTTCTGCCTCCATCAGTCACTGCATATGAGCAACCTAGAAAGGGTAAACTTTGACCTTGACCATTAGATTCTGCCTGAAGGCAGAATCCCTAGCCCCTAGGTAACAAACCCTTCCTTGAAGATTCAAGCAGCAAATCACCTTGTGCGATGACTGAGTGTCAACTTGATTGGATTGAAGGATGCAAAGTGTTGTTCCTGGGTATGTCTGTGAGGGTGTTGCCAAAGGAAATTAACATTTGAGTCAGTGGACTGGGAGGGGAATACCCACCGTCAGTCTTGGTGAGCACCATCTAATCAGCTGCCAGCAGAAAAGCAGGTATGGAACAAGCATACTTGCTAAGTCTTCTGGCCTCCATCGTTTTCCTGTGCTGGATGCTACCTCCCCTCAAACATCACATTCCAATTCCTCCAGCTTTTGGACTCTGAAACGGACACCAGTGGTTTGCCAGGAGCTCTCAGGCCTTTGTCCACAGACTGAAGGCTGCACTGTCAGCTTCCCTACTTTTGAGGTTTTGGGACTCAGACTGGCTTCCTTGCTCCTCAGATTACAGACGGCCTAATTTGGGACTTCACCTTGTGATCCTGTGAGTCAATACTCCTTAATAAACACCTTTCATATGTACATCTATCCTATTAGTCCTGTCCTTCTAGAGAACCCTGACTAATACACCTTGTCCACCACAATGTATTTTCTATGTATCCACTTTCAGATAACTGATCAATTGTATTTTGATATTTTATACCTAGAACAAGATATTGTGTATAACGTGCTATATTCAGTCACTTCCCTCTTCTCATCCCCACTTTACAGTACTATCACTTTATCCCCTCCCACAACACACACATATTTCCAGGAGAATGAGAGGTGCAGGATCTGTGCTATGTGAAATTACCTACATTACCTTGCACAATTTCTTTATGCAAATGAGAAAAAAATTATACTCAAGGTCACGTAGCTAGTACAAGGATAGAGCCTGATGCCAATTGATTCAAGGTCTGTTTGTCAATTCTGTACCTTAGCCCCTGAACTATATTGCCTCCATATGAAGTCATTCAAATCCCACATTCATAAAAATTAGTATTTTAATCAGGAATGTTTACATATTGACACCATACTTTTCAAACCAATATCTCAAAAGACATGCTATATTTCCTAATGTGACTTTTCACCTCCTTAATCAGCAGACATTTTTACAGTACCTAGCCACATTTGTCAAAAATGGATGACCGTTATTAGGCTTATATTGCTGGTCTTAGAAAAAGAAATAATGCAATGCAAGCAGAATTTTACTAGTAAAAGTCGATACAAATTTCCTAATACTTTAGGTAAATTTGCTAGTCTGAAGCACTGTGCTGACTTTACTAAAAGTTTGTGATCTTTGTATGATTTTCTTGACTGCATATTCCTGAGGGGTAGTCATCAAACTACATTATTTTTATGAATGGAAATTCTCCCACATAGACACTATGTAAACCTTTTCTTTCAGTCAGATATTCCTTTTACAGATATTTATCTTCAGTTTCTCTTTTAGCTGGCATTATTTCAAACTGAAAATGTAAACACATGTTCTAAAATACCTGTTGTTCTGAATTTTCCAGTATAAATTTCTATGAAAGGATCACAGATATGTTCATAAGAAGTGTATCTATGCCCCAGTTGAAATTCTAGCTGAATGTATAGAGCAGCTGTTCTAATTTTTTTACATTCTGATGGCAAACCACTAAGCCTGATCCATTTAAAGATTACAGTAGAAAAAGCAAGCAAGTTTAGTCTTTTTATCCCACATATTAAAATGATTTAGAAAAGAGTAGGCAAAGAAAAATTTTTATAGTAATTAATGTCTATTTTGCAAAGTAATGATCATAACTTGCTCAATTTTGACACATTTTTTGGAAAATATAATTTTCAAGTCCTAAGCTTAAATACGGTTCCTTTGCATAATGCCTCATAGTATGGAATTGACTCTGTTTAGCAACTGCAAATCAGAATATCCTGAGACACTAGTTACTCATTTTCTAATTCAAAAATGGAGTGACATGAAAATAAGTAAAGAAGGCTTTGCCATTTTCTTGGTGTTAAGAACTTCCACATCAATACAGTCAGGAATTCATCAGCTGCCTGCTATCTACTGTTTTTTTCAATGTTTCATATTATTGTCATTAAGCCACATATTAGCCATGTTCTTTTCAGTATAAATTTAATACCTTAATCCATTTTTTCATGAATTCCCACAGGTGATTATTTCACGGAACATTGTTGAGTGGCATATTCCCTTTTGGCCTTTCTCGGTACTCATGGGAATTTCTGGACTACAGGACAAATGCTCTTGCTACAAAATTATATTAAAATGTTTAATTAATAGGAAACATATTAAACCTATTATTTTCCTTTGTGATGTATCTCTGATTTGAAATTTCCTTCCTTCCACACTACATAGAACACAACTGAATGACTAGCTGTGCTCCTTTCTGTGGATCGCAATGAACCCTCGTTCATTCGTGTCTGCTTTTTCCCTTTATTCACAAGAGGGTCTGAATCTTGGAGGGTCACACAAATAGCTGCCCAACACACAAAAATAGAGCTCCCTGCCACCATGACCAATCCTCTTCATGTTTGAATTGTAATGTACTCTAGCTATATGTTTCTGAGACTCTATCAACCAACCCCTGTCAGAACAGGCCATATCAGTTAAATGAATTATTAAAACTATAGATGCCTAGGCACCACCGTACCACCAGCCACCCTGAATGGGAATCTCTAAAGGTGGAGTTTGGGAATTGGCTTTGTAACCAAGTCCTGTAGTAACCCTTGGACGTATTAAAATTAGAGAACAATTGAGTCATAATAGGATGTTTAACCTATTTTCAGTCTATTATTCAATATTAAAGAGCCCTAAGACACACGGTCACGATGGCTTTTTCAGTAGCTGTTTTGAAGCAAGCCTCTGTTCGAAACATTTAATGGGGAAAGATAAAATATGAAAAGAAAAAAACAAACAACAACAACAATAAAAACAGCAACACAAAGCCTGACTCAAAAGCGAACCGATATCTTCTTAGACCAGAAAATAAACAAACAACAACAACAACAACAAAAAATCATAAATTCAAATTATAAAGTATGGCTGAAAGTAAATAACTTTGGTTCCTGAGTCAGAAGCTGGCAATAAGAGTAGGATATCAGTTTCTCTGTCCAAGTCTTGCTTTTTGAAGCAGGGGATACTGAGGGATCTGAGCTCATGAAGGAAGCTAGAATTCAGGCAATCCAAAATACGACTTTTTGCAAACTACAGGCTTAAGGAGGCAGGAGGACAAAGAACTATCTTGTGACTAAGAACTAAGCCAAGATAAGAAAAAAGAAAACCAAATCAAAATCTAAATCAAGCCAAACCAAACTAACAAAAATACTGCTACTCAAAATGACCCCACAAAGCCAAATTCTAAAACTCATGATGAAACCTCATGCAAAGGAAGACAGCCAACACAGTGCAAATAACAAAATCAACAAATAAAACATGAATTTACTTCAATAAAAATAAGGTAAAGGGCCCATATGACTGAAAAATGGAAATAAGTGCGAAATGATTAGGATGCTAATTTCATAGGCTTAAAAAGCTGAAAGCTTTCACTCGCTCTCACTCTCTCTCTCTCTCTCTCTCTCTCTCTCTCCCCTCTCCACCTTTGGA
Source organism: Macaca thibetana thibetana (assembly GCF_024542745.1). NCBI lineage: Eukaryota > Metazoa > Chordata > Mammalia > Primates > Cercopithecidae > Macaca > Macaca thibetana. Next base: position 43,881,600 of record NC_065580.1, read on the forward strand.
GCTGTGTTCTCTAAAGTCTGCCTGAGGATTCAAGGATTCTTATCTATCTCTGTATCATGGTCCTTTATAACAATTCTATTACATTTTCTCCTCAGAATTTAAAAATGTTAACAAGTATTTTTACCATGATATTTAAAAGGGAAGCATTACTTCATTTTCTTAAATAGGACAACTGAGATGAAACTAATACTTAAAACTACAACTTTATGCTGAAAGAAAAAAAAAAAAGGTCTCTCTACCTACCTGTTGACTTAGTCATTAGAATCATTATTTTTCTCTCTTTACTAAGGCTAAGCCTACATTTTCAATTATATGGTAGTATATATAGTCCTATAGTGTTTGGTTCCTCACTTGTCTGCAGATGTGGAATACTACTTTAAAACAAGGGCAATTAAAATTTCCTACTGCAGAGTTGGAATTATGCATATTGTACCACCTTCTTAGGAATAACAAATTTTAAAGGAGTTTGTTGATTTCCCATGTGTCATAGTCAACTATATAGGATCCAATAGCAAAGCATGTCTTCAAGTCATTGCAGAGGAGGTGACTAAGATTAAACCGGCAGAGAAGACATAGCCATTCGGAAGGCAGCAACTTGAAAAATCTACCCATAAGTGATGTGTTTTCATATGAGAAATAATAACCTCATTCCAGAAAATGGTTTTCATGACCTCTCACTTCTAGCATATCCAGGGATTAACTGCATGAAGGCATTGACAAGAAGATAGATATGGTGGCCCAGACTTGGTTCTCACACTGAATATGATAAAGACATGTAACACATGATGGGATAGCTAATAAAATATTTAGGTGTTACCTAATCTTTCATAAAAAGTAATCACAAATTTGTTTTAAAAAATTTCAGAAGGCACAGTCAGCTTTTATCTCAATCTCAAAGTCTACTACAAAATCTTCAGTTCTGGTTTTGTGTTGCATACAAACATAAATATTGCCTATATTGCTGAGCTCTCAAGTTTAAGAAGATTATAGACAAATACTTTATCATGTCATCACCTTGAACTAAACAGGGTGGGTGAAAAATATTGTGGGCAATCAGGAATATTGAAGAGCAAATTGTGGAAAGAAATTAATAATCCTTTGCTTTCTTCTTTCCAATTATTTTCTTTCTTCTTCCTTCTTTGATTCCTCCCTCTTTTCTTCTTTCCGTCATTTGTTATTCAAATATTCATTCAAAACTTAATTTAACACTCAAATTTTTCCTCTATACCAACTATGAGTGCTAAAAAGATACAAACAGAAAGGAAAAAGTTAATCTTTCATGGTGTTACTTTCAAGAGGATGTACACAAAGCACTGTTTGAATATGGAAGATACACAAAATGCTGCCTTGAGTGGCAAGAAAATTCTAGCAGAAAGGGTAATAAATTACCTGAGACAAGGAAGATTAGTATGAGTTTGCCATGCAGAGAAGTAGGGTGAGATTGTTCACAGATACAAAGGTGGTTAGCCCATGAAGAAGGCAAAGAGACATGAGAAAGCACAATTTTCAAGCAATTACAAAGAAGTCTGGTCTTTTCCTTTGTAATAAACCTGTCGTGGTGAATTTTGTATGTCAAATTTGCCAGATTTTGGTGCCCAGTTGTTTGGTCAAATTCTAGTCTAAGTGTTGCCATGAAGGTATTTTGTGGTATCACTACCCTCTATAATATGGTGGGCCTCACTCAGTTGAGGACTTTAAGGGCAAAAACAAGTTTTTCAGAGAAGGTAGAATGCTGTCTTGAGGCTGTAGCACAGAAATCCTGCCTGTTTCCAGCTACTGGAGTGCCCTACCAATTTCAAACTTGCTAGACTTCACAATAATGTGAGCCATTATTTTAATGTTCAAATCTCTTTCTCTTTTTCTCTCTTCCCCTTCTTCTAACTTCCTATTGGTTCTGTTTTTCTGGAGAACTTTTACTAATACTAATGCATACTGAGTATTAGCTGTACTATGCACATTTTCATGACTTATTCCATTTACTCCTTATTAAAACCTCAGTATAATCATGCTCATGATGAGTGATAGACAGAAACTGAAACTTATTAAAAGAAAAAAAAAAAAAAAGACTTGGCTAAGACCAGTCTTAACCAGAGGTTGAGCTGCAATTTGAACCTCATTTTGTGTGACTCCAAGGCCTTCACTTTTAATCACTACACTGTTTCCTTAGAATATAAATTGTGGGGAGCTAATAAATATATTCAAAAAGGGGATAATGGAATTTGATCTCAGTATTAAAAAGATAAATTATCCGACAAGATGGAAGATAGATTGGAAACCAATAAGATCTTTTAAATCATGAATATTTGCTTTTTTATAAAACAAAGAATTGGTAAAAATTATACACTATCCAAGGCACAAATGGTCTCATCTGATATCCTATGTCATTTGTCTGCCAAATGGCATCTCCTCTATGTGGCCACTATGCTTGTCTTTCCTGCAACCAATTGACTTGATTAAGTCTAAACTCTCTGTTCTTTTCCCTCCACTCCTTCGTAACACCTGTGTGTTCAAAAATTATGTAAAAAAAAGAAAACCATTTTTTAGACATCAGAATGTCTATAATGGCATCTATGTGTGTGCACGTGTGTGTATGTGTGTATTTGTGTATTTTCAATAGCTATTAGCATCGTCTAAGGTAATGAGTTCAATTCTGCTAAAACTTATTAGTCACAGACCCTGCCTGCAAAGAGGTTATAATCTAGCAAAGGATGTTCAAAAGCAATTATAATACAAGTAAATATAAGAAATATTGAATGAGAGTTGGAGATAATACTCTATCACTAAGAAGAGACCATCACATCTTTAATAGTTAAAAATATCAACAAATCAAAAAGCAGACATTTTAGGCAGAAGTTGAAATTAAACTTTACTTTTTTGCTTGTTTTTGGTGTTTTTTGTTGTATAGTGCAGTGATGTGTTAAAAAATGACACTTTATTGAATATTTATATTTATTTTCTCCTATGGTGTTGCTTTCCAAACACCAGGAAAGGCACATATATATCACCAAATTCTTGAGGTTCTTGTTCCATAGTTATCTATTCTTCTGCCTCCTGGTTCTTCCTTTTTTTTCCTACTCAAACTCACCTTATTTTAACTATTACTATTAGATTCTTCTTCCCAGTCTTCTGTTGCATGGATAGGGAAAAGGCTGGGTATTAGAGTCAGAAGGATTTGTTTTAGAGTCCCAGATCCACTGTTAGTTACTTCATGACCTTGAAGAATCTTCTTCTCTGAGTCTCAGGTCTTTCAATTAGAGTAATGATATCTGCCTTTTATGACTATTATTAAGCCTACATGAGATATATGATTATCACTCTCTGGTATATACAGTGAGAGATCAATAAATATTCTTTAATTCCTTAACATATTTTAGTGATTTTCTATTATACGTAGAATAAATTTTCAAATGATTTAGTATGTAAGTATGAAAAGAAATGACTTCTGCAATATGGTCTTGGCCTACCCTTCCATTCATTCCCCTGGAACACTTTAACATGAACTCTGTGCCCAATCAAAACTAGCCTATTTATTGACTTAACAATAAATCATATTTCCACATAAATTTTGTTTCATTACCCAATAAAACTTGAAATTTTGGGTGGATCTAAAACTTATGCAACTTAGGAGGTGTTAAGGAAGGAAGGAAGGAAGGAAGGAAGGAAGGAAGGAAGAAGGAAATTTACAAATACAACATAAAGTACAGGCTTTGGAAGGGGCCCGTGCCCCCTGCACTTCCTTTGCTTCCCAGTGAATGTGCCTCTGCCCACTGCACTCTTTATTAATCAGCTACCCCCTTTCTCTTTTCTCTGATTATTAAATATAACCTACTCTCAACTCTTAAATAGGGCCTCCTCTTTGAAGATTGGCAATTGTGTCAAGCCCACTGCAATCTTTTTCTCGTCTAAATTCTTCTAGTGCTTATTACCTACAATCCTCATTTAGTCCGCATTACATATTGATTTATATAGTTACTTAAGTTGACATGCATATATGGTTTTACAAAATGTCTGATTTGATCACCAATTCCCTGGGTATGGGTTTTCTTCTAGCTCTACCTCCCCTGCCCAGCCCGACTTAGTGTTTTCTGTATGTAGGTGCTCAATGTTTGTTGATTCATATCACAGATGATATTTTCAAGATCCCTTTTTTAGTGAACAGACAGCACAATTTTACATGTTTTACTTAAATATAAATTGCTCCTGTTATAATTTCAGAGGCACTAAACCCACCCAATTAAAATTACATAAAGCACTTCTTATTTACATGCTATGTGAAATGTGTTAAATAAACTAAACTGGTATGTATAATAGATTTTCTCTAAAAGTTAATGCTCGTGAGAATTATGGGGCATCTACCTTTTATTTTTGTTGCATTTCAGTACCTTTATGTGGGGATAATTTTATTAAATTTTTTACTAAAGAGTCACCTCAATGCATTTTATAGTTTCTTTTCCTAAAGAAGTCTAACTCTAAAATAGAGTGTTATCCATATGAAAGAGGGTGTATTTCTAAATGAAGTGTCATTAAAAGCGGCAGCAAGGAGAGCATTTATGCACCATGTCTTAAACCATCCTTCCTTCATTTGCGCTGCTGTTGAAGTATATTTCTTAAGCCCTTGATGTGACTATATCAGCAAAATATAATAAATTAACATGAGTAATCCTCAACTTTTATTATACTGTATCTTTTCACATGAAAAGCATATAAGTAAGCATGAAATACCATGAATTTTCTACCCCTAACTGCATTATATAAAGAGCTGTCGTAGGCATATGAAGTGCTTTTAATCTGAACGAACTTCATTAGCTTTGGATTTAGTTGTGCGTTCAGGGTACAAGTTGAAAGGCCTACCTGTTTGCTCAGGCTTTTCTTGAAGTTTGCCTGAGCAACACAGAAAGGATGTAGACAGATGGGATAGAGGTATTAAAAATTATAAGAAAAAACACTTTTGAACACTCTCAGAGATCTATTCAACAGGCTGATACACTTCATCTAAAACTCATCAGCAATTGTCTCATAGGGGCTTCTAGTCGGATCTTTAGGAGTCTCCATGACCTATGGACCATGAGGAAACCAAGAAGAGGTGCAGTGTGACAGGAGGAAAAAGAAAAGTCATAGCAATAAAGACAACTGCCATTTATCAAGGGCTTGCTCTATGCCAGGCACTGTTCTAACTGCTGTGCACGTCTTATCATGCAAGCCTCGCAATAACTCTGAAGTATATATGGTTATTTTCTTCATTTTACATATGTCATATAAAGGCCACAGAGGTTAAATAACTCGCCCAAGGCAACAGTTAGGTACCAGCAGAGTTAGATTTGAAGCCAGACAGTCTGGCTCCAAAGGTACTCTTTAGCCACTCTGGTATGCAGAGAACACAAAATAAATAAATTATATAAAAGACAAGGACTCAATGTTTAAGAAAGCTGCATTGTATTGAGGAATGGCTGTTATCTAAAAGCAGAATAACACATTACTATTAATGTACTACTTAATAAATAATAAATGCTTATAAGTAAAATTAAGTGAAATTAGAAGATAAAAGGTAAAAGACACAATAATTTTTAAAGTATAGGTAAAATATATTTTCCATATGGAAGACAATGACTCTACTAGCCCATAATGGCCCTGGAGTCTCTTTAAGAGCAATGCTAGGCTAAATAGAAGCATGTATTTGTATGTGTATATGTGTTTATGAAGAGAGGCAATTCATGTGTGTGTGGTGGTGGTGGGGCAAGGTAGGGAATTTGTCCTCAAAGAATTCCTAATCTCACAATCAGTCATTCATGTAAATAAATAAATGTTTCAAAGATTAGTGTAAGTACTAGAATAAGCTAAATAAAATGTAATGATATAATATAAGGCATATGATATAGCACAAGGCATTACTTAGCTTGATTTAGTCATTCCACAATGTATACTTATATCAAAACATTATTTTGTACACCACAAATACATACAATTTTTATTTGTCAGTTAAACAAACAAATAAAGTAAAATATTAAGTGTTAGGATGTTGTGATCATGAATATAAAACCTACGGGATAAATAAAAAAGCAATCTCTCCTAAGATTAAGTAAATTGGAACTTCTAGGATAAAATATTTCAGCAACAGCATCATATAAAGGATCAAAAAGTGCTGGATCACAAACAATTTAGGCAGGAGTGAAAGCTATGTAATGTAGAAAGTGAACTGGATGATATAAAAAGCACCATCAGTGATAATGAATATACTGAGATCAAAGATGCACAGGAAGAGATGGAATAAAATTGTTCTGAGAAACAGAAGATATATTAGTCAATTTTCACACTGTTATAAAGAAATACCCAAGCTTGGGTAATTTATAAAGGAAAGAAATTTAATTGACTCACATTTCTGCATGGCTGAGGAGTCCTCAGGAAACTTACATTCATGGCACAAGATGAAAGGGAGACAGACACCTTCTTCACAAGGCACAGGAGAGAGAATGAATGCAGGAGGAACCACCAAACACTTATAAAATCATCAGATCTCAGATCTCATGAGAACTCAGTCACTATCACAAGGACAGCATGGGGAAAACCGCCCCCATGATTCAGTTACCTCCACCTGGTCTCTTCCTTGACATGTAGGGATTATGTGGATACAATTCAAGGTGAGATTTTGGGTGGGGACACAGCCAAATCATATGAGGAGAGTAGGAAAAAAAACTACTATTTCTAAATAATCTTGAAAGTGTGTGCATGCATAAAACAATGCATCAAATATTGTACTTTTAGAAACACTGCAATAGAAGCAGAGCATGAAGACTTTTACTAATGCTGATATTCAGGAAGGACTTCATTCAGGAGGTGATGATGTTTTAGATGTAGAGGTAGCAGCACTTCACTATATAATAATAAAAAGAGGAGGAACATTAGATAGATAGATAGATAGATAGATAGATAGATAGATAGATAGATAGATCGATAGATAGAAGAGCAGAAGCAAAATCCAAGTCAAAGAGATGGATAGATAGCCTAGTATATAGTCAGTGAACACCACGTAGTCTGATACAGACTTGAAGGACACTATGGAAGAGTGAGGGGTTAGGAAAAGGTTAAAAGTTGTAGATACAAATCATACAGGTGGGTCAACATCAAACTGTGAAGGTACTGGAATGCCTTGGCAATGCATTGGGTGTTAATTTAGAAATTAAGAGAATCACCTATGGCTTTTCTATAAGGGGCTGCTTGCTCAGAGAAATGCTGCCAAAAGATTCCACTATTATTAGGATATGTACAAATTTCAGAAGGTTTTTGTGATGATTAACGGAGTTAGTTATGTAACAGTGTCTGGGAAATAGTAACCACTAAAAAAGTATAAGCTAGTATAATTCTTATGAGTAGTAGCAGGGTTAGTTTCTCTGGGCTGGGTTGTTTGGTCTGATCTAATTCTACTCTTTAACACAACAATTCCTGTGATCAATTACAGATATTTGCCAGGATTGTGGATGTAGTGACAACTACATATCAGTGGACCCAAATGGAATCCACTGAGATACTCTAGCATCTGCCATCAGCGAGCTTTACAATACATAAATCAACAAGCATGTTTAACAAGCTTATTTTAACAGGTGAACATTTGCAAATATGAATACTACATTAATTAGGAAAAACAACATGATGAGGATAGTCAGCACTGTGATCCACAATAAAAGCAAATCATGCTGTCTTTAAGCCAGTGGGTGTTATCCTTGCATAAGAACCCTAGGATCATGCCCTTAATTAGCTAATTATTTAGATATTAGAAAGGAATCACTTAACAAGGAACACAGGAACACACACCCCATGATACAAATGACATGAGTGGTGAGCAAATTTACTTTCAAGAATTAATAAAGAGTGTCAATGAAGTACATATGGCATTCACGTGTAATTAAAAACAAATTACAGTGTAGAGAAACATGAACATGCTAGTAAATTAATCTCCTTAATTAAAACAAAAAAGTCCCAAAATTTTAAATAGAAAACATATGTATTTTCTACAGGAAATATGGAAATGATTTCCCTCTGCTTGACTCAATGTTTATTTAAAAGAATCAACAAGACTGCAGAATGATATGGGGAATATTTCACTGACACTGTGGTGAACACAAGACCTTTAATGACAACAACAAAAAACAATCCCCTTCCTCATTTGTTTTGGCAATTTTTCCTTCTGCTAATTAAAGATGGTATACTTGAACAAGTAAAAATAATCTACCATAAATAAATAGTGCTCCCCACTTTTTGTAGTTTTCTATACAATAAAAAATATGACATTCCTGATGTATAACAGGAAGCAGTATCACTTAGATTTATGAAGACTCTCCCATTTTCCTTGCAAAGGAAAAACTCCTGGACTTGGTGGGCTGTGTCCTAATATTTAAACAATCACAGCTTACATTCTGTGAACCTCATGGTAAACTTCAGTTAACATTGATATACAACAAAAATGACTGTTAAAAAAATACATGTGAATATAATAATAAGTGTAACACTCTAAGAAACATATAACAGATTCCCTAAATCTACTCCGTTATACCACATGAATGTATTTAAACCTCATTTTACTAATTTTGGAATTATCTGTTCATTACTTAACTAGCCATTTACTTCATAATCATTATCCTTACTATTTTCCAAATTTAAAAAAAACTATAAAAATACAAAAAAGGAAAAATATATAAAAATAACAGGAAATTGATGGAATAGGTAAGAAAAATTAGGGTAAATGATATACGATGAAGCCAGGTATAAAATTAGTACACAAATGCCCAATATAATTTCTCATATACTCTATTAGACATTGGCTACAACTTTGTCTCTGAGTTTCCTAGAAATCATTCCAAAAAACATGGTTAGTTTCTTAAAACAGAATTTAAAAAAACTAAAAATAGGCATAACACATCATTGAAGAATTGAAATTGAATTTCAGTGTTTCAATGATGCATTATGACTATTTTTAGTTTCAAAAATACTTTTGTAATATTTTTCAATTTCAACTTTATTGAAATTCCATATGATGGAATTTCTCTCCTATGTTTTCATGTACAAAAAGAACCCATGTATATAGTGAGCAATGAGCTAAGATAGAAAAGTAGCCAATCAATGTATACCATGTGATACCAACATCCTTATAATAAATGTAAAGGCAGGTTCTGAATGACTTTCTTAGAATGTTGTAATATGGCCTGCTGATTTAAGTCTTCATACCAATCGTAATAAATAGACTTAGTTTTCCATGGCCTAAATTATTCCAGGGATATTATTGGGATTATAAAGCACTAAAAAGTTTAATATTTCTTGAATTATAGTTTCCAGACCAGTAACATGAACATGACCTGGGAACTTATTAGATATGCACATTTGGAGTAGGTTTCCACCTCAACAATTCTGAATCAGAAACTCTAAGGGAGTGAGGCCCAGCAATCTGTGATACTTCCAGGTGATTTGGACACACGCTCAGGTTTGAGAAACATTACCTTCCACAATATTCTCTATGTACTTTTTATGGGTAGTGTTTTTGTTTTGAGGAAGAATGTTATTCTCATATCATTCCTGTTCTCTTTTCAAGAATACTCAATAGTAATGTAGTATTATTCCATACTGTGCATAAGCCAATTTACTATTCCCAGACTAAAACTGAAGTAATTTTAAGCAAGACTTTATTTGGTTCAAGAAAATAATTGGGAGAACATTTTCATCAAGTATCTCTTTTAGTTTTATCAAACAACCTTTGATTATCACTTTCTTTCTGGCATATATATATGTGTGTATATATATATATCAGAAGTTATGTATGTATATAACTTGACAAAGAAAAAAATCACTTTTGACTTTCTCTTGTGCGAGTCTCTACATTAAGACTTATATTCAGTATGTGGGGTTTGGATCACGTCATCCAAGATCCTAATTTTACAGATGAGCAAACTGAAGTCTATGTGAGGATGCCATGAGAAAGCAGTCGTGTACCAGCCAAGAAGAGAGCCCTCATCAGAAACCAACCATTCTGGCACAGTGTTCTTGAACTCCCCAGCCTCCAGAACTATGAAAAACAAATTTATTCTGTTTAAGCTAACCCAGTCTATGGTATTTTGTTTTCACAGTTGAAACTGAAAATAACTTTTAAAACACCTATATATAGCCTTTTAGAATTTAGAAGGACTTTTAGCGCTTTACAGTTTTATGACACACATTTTAAATTACTAGTTTCTAATAAATTAAGTATATTTTGGCAGCCATGTTTCAAATAATAAGGCACACTAGATATCCTGACAGTTCTTCTTCCCATTATGGAATAATCAGACCTTGCATAAAATACAACTTATGTGGTATGCGTGAGCTTGTGGGTAACAAAGAAAAGCCTGATGCTCCCAGCGCCGTGACCACCATCGTCACGTAAACTGAAACTCAAATGGTGAACAATACACAGGCACTCAAGGTGAGTTTACACAGAGGGCGAATGTTAATATCAGCATCAAGAGCTATCACGGAAGAGAGGGGAGCTAAAACTGAGGCTCTGAATTAAGCCATGAAAGGATTACCTTGCTTCTAGGATTGCAGCTCCTTTTAGTTCCGAGGAGTAACAAAATTACAAGCTTTTTGGAGAAAAACATCCTACTTATAGACCACACAATTTTCTATAGATTAAGATCAATTACATATGAACTCTCAATTATAAGCCAATGTGTAATGTATTCACACAGCAGAATATTTTACAGCAGGGTTTGGCAAATATTTTTCTATAAAGGGTCAGACATTAAATAGCTTAAGCTTTGTAGGGCACATACAATCTCACATGTTTTTTACAACACTAACAATATAGAAATAATTCTTACCTCATGGGGCTTACAAAAACATAAGGTTGTTTGGATTTAGTACATAGGTCAGTGGGACATAGATTGCTAATCCCTGCTATATATGTCATTGAAAACCAATGAACGTAAGTAATCAGCCTGAACATAAGTAACACAGTAAGACCCCATATCTACAAAAAAAATTTAACACAATAAGACTCTATACCTACAAAAAAAAAAAAAAAATCTAACACAGTAGGACCCCATATCTACAAAAAAAAAGTTTAACACAATAAGACTCTATATCTACAAAAAAAATCTAACACAGTAGGACCCCATATCTACAAAAAAATATTTAACACAATAAGACTCTATATCTACAAAAAAAAAATCTAACACAGTAGGACCCTATATCTACAAAAAAAAATAAAAATAAAAATTAGGCGGGTGAAGTGGTGTGCATACACCTGTAGTCCTAGCTACTCAAGAAGCTGAGGTGAGAGGATGACTTGAGCCTAGGAGTTGGAGGCTGCAGTGAGCTAGGATCTCACAACTTCACTCCAGCCTGGGTGACAGAATGAGACCCTATCTCTAAATATATATATAAAAATATATATATATAAAGCAATAATTAATGTTTAAAAGGATTAGAAATATAAACACAAAATTCAGTAAGTTATTTCTTCTGGGGGGGAAATAAATGAGAACACATAAGTAGATAAATTACTCTCAGTAATATTCTAGTTCTTAAATTGGTTGGTAGAATCACGGGGATCTTTTTCTATTATGTTTCGTAACTCAGATAGATGCTTCGCACATTTTTACATTTCAAATTTTATATCATTAGAAATATCACTGTATCTCTAAATGATTTAATTTTATAAAAGTAATTTTATTCTTAGTAGGTCACTGGCTCTCCATGACATCATGCTTCTCACTACTAAAAGAAGAGTCATGGAGCCTTTCAGGAGAAACACATGAATAAATTAATTGAGACAGATTTACATAAGTAATTATGAATCCCTTTCACATATATAAATATTGTATATGTACATGTGGCCATAAAAAATTTAAAATTTGAAATACTGGATAAAGTAATCTATTTCCTGAAGTTTAAAACAGTTCATAAGATTATGTTTATATGACTCAAAGACAAAGGTTCAATGGCTATATTGTACAGCAGGAATAGTTATAACGTCTGTCAACCGTATGTATATATTTTCTAAATATACACATTACGCAAAGTAATTATAAAACCTCAAAACTATAGTTCACCTAAAATAAATATGGCATTGTATACAGGGTGTTGGCTTGGTGCTAAGTAATTATGGGAAATAACGTGAATGTGATCCTTAAGTTATACAGGCTTATATCAGATTACTGCAAAAATCATATAAAATTCCTTTTTCTAAGGGTCTGCAGGGGAAACACAGAATATTAATTTTCATGGTGTTCCATTCCAGTATTTCTTTAAGAATTATATGTCTGGATAAGGCAGTTACTACATACTAGCACTAACATAGTTGAAAACATTTCATGAATTGAATGAGAATATTTCCATCCAAAAAGTGCCAAATAATAGGTCACCTCAAGTGAATGGAGAAAGGTATAATTATGGGTACATTTAATACCTGTAATGAATTGAAACTTTGAAAACTTGCCATTGTTTATATGTCATATACTGGTTATAAATAAAATTTTAAAAGGTATAGCACAAAGAAAACATTAAAACTTCAAAGATGTTATACATATATATATACACAGTATTTGTTATGGTGTGATGACATACTATATTATTCAGTTATATTCAATCTCGACTGCCAAGCAAAATATATTTGCCTAATCTGAAATTATGGATTTTTGTTTTCTTTTCTCTTCAAATAATTTGGATTTAAGCTAGCATTTATAACTAATAAAGTCTGATAGATGATCAGATAAAGACTAAGAAAAAATTCACATGCTATAAGTTAAAATAGGAATTGAGGGAGGAAAAAACACCACTCCGTAGTAAGTTGAGGTGATAAAAATAATGTTCATTAGGATTTCATGGAAAAAGTGAAGTAATACTACTTTATATTACCAAATAAACTGAAAATATTTCACAAGCAATGTTTTAACTTTTAAAAAATGTAAAAATAAACTTTTGGCCAATATCATAGATCCCCAAAGACAAATTTTTAGAAGTTTAAGTGCCAAAGATATTTAAGAGTTGGAATGAATAGCATTGTTACTGTCTTTCAAGTCATGATAATAACCTACGTAATAAGCCCTGAATTTTCAATCATTTTAATGGATTTGCTTGTTATTGATTATGTTGACCATTGCCAAGGATACTAAAGCAAATAAAATTTTTAAATGTACTTAATCATTCATTCACTAGAAAACAAGATCTAGCAATTACATACTAAATATTGGTCAAAGTTAGTGAAAAGTTAAATTGTAGAATCTTTTTCTATTTTTCATTTTTTTTTTTTTTTAAAAACAGAGTCTCCCTAGGTGACCCAGGCTGGAGTGCAGCGGCCAAGCATAGCTCACTGCAGCCTCAAAAGTCCTGAGTTCAAGTCATCATCCCGCCTCAGCCTCCCAAGTAGCTGGATTACAGGCATGCACCACCACAAGAGGCTTAAATCATAATCTTCAGAAACACATTGTCTACTGAAATAATATGCTCTTAAATCTTAACTTGCTTTCTTTGCAATAATAAACAAAAAACTGTTAGATGTACTACAAATACTTTTAAATTAAAATATTATTTCACTTTTTTAACAGCCAGGTTTATTTTCTCAACATTTTCCAACATAGATCATCAAAATAGCACCTTTTCATCATACCTTGACCATCTTATTTTGTTTCTTTTCATGGATATATTTGTAGTGAATATTTCTAAGTATTTATAATATGCAATATTTTGTTTAGAAAATGGATGCGTACTCAGTGTAGAAAAGTTAGTAAACAGTGAAGTATAAATAAGCATTAAATATTCAGATTTCCACTACAAATAAATGATCTCTGTTAATATTTTGGCATGCCTTCTGATCTGGTTTGGCTGCATCCACATGCAAATCTCATCTTGAATTCCCACTTATTGTGGGAGGAACCTGGTAGGAGATGATTGAATCAGTGGGATGGGTCTCTCCCATGCTGTTCTTGTGATAGTGAATAAGTCTCACAAGATCTGATGGTTTTGTAAGGGGGAGTTTCCCTGAACAAGCTCTCTCTTTTCCAGATGCCGTCCATGTAAGACGTGACTTGCTCCTCCTTGCCTTCCACCATGATTGTGAGGCCTCCCCAGCCACATGGAACTGTAAGTCTACTAAACCTCTTTCTTTTATAAATTGCCCAGTCTCAGGTATGTCTTTATCATCAGCACAGAAATGAACTAATACACTTTCTTTGAGACACAGATTCAGATATAAGCATGGGTTTGGGTATGAATATAGGTCAATAGGTAAATAGATATGTCTGAAGCAGGAAGTAAGGATATTCTTGCATGCCTCAGAACCTATAACCAATGGCTACAAAAAAGCATTTTAGAAAAATGCTAGGATGCTGAAGAGTAATATGTGAGTTTATGTAGGGTATATGAGTCATGGTGATTGTAATTATTTCCCAGCACCTTCTACTCCAAGTGTGGGCCACAGGCCGGTGTCATCAGCATTACCTAGGAGCTTGTCAGAGATGCAGAATGTCAGGTCTCATTTCTTGCATATGAATCAGAATCTGTACTTTAACAATATTCTACTGATTTACACACACATTAAAATTTGAGAAGCACAGGTTGGGCACGGTGGCTCACGCCTGTAATCCCAACACTTTGGGAGACTTGATCACGAGGCAGATCACAAGGTCAGGAGTTCGAGACTAGCCTGACCAATACAGTGAAACCCCGTCTCTACTAAAAATACAAAAATTAGCTGGGTGTGGTGGCTCGCGCCTGTAATCCCAGCTACTCAGGAGGCTGCAGTGAGCTGAGATTGCACCATTGCACTCCAGCCTGGGCGACAGAGCGAGACTCCATCTCAAAAAAAAAAAAAAAAAAAAAAAAAATTTGAGAAGCACCACCCTAGATGCTTTGTGAGCCATATACAGCAAGTAGAGGTGGTGTACTGGGATCACATTTTTGGTTAGGCACAATAGGTACAAGTGTTTAAGAGCCCACAATAATTTAAGGGACTCATGAAATAGTTTTAATTTTAGTTTAAAATCAAAATTAAAAAATAAACTTTTATATGGAAGGAAGTATTTTAATATGTAATCTTAGTATATTTCATCTTTATTCCAGTGCAACTCTAAAATATAATTGTAATATGTTTCTTTGTGGAGGAAGGGGCTCAGGAAAGCAAAAATTCCTAGGGCCCACAAAAGTCATAATATTACCTTGTGACAAATAACAAAAAACCCCCCAAAATGAAAGAAATCCTGGGCAGATGTCTCCTTTTTTTTATCTCTGTCATTAACTGTTAGATCTACTTTCCAGAAAGAATTACAGATCCCCCCAAAAAAAGACCTAACTATAAATCAACCATTTGTACGCAATTAATATGCCTACTAATGTCCATAAATGTTCATTTTAAAAGAAAACCTACTGTGCTTACTTTTAAAATATCTTCTGTTTTTAAATTTGCATGACTTCACAGGTATTTTCAAATGCCAATAAACGTTTCTCTAGCTTGGTTTTAATGACCATATTAAATTTCATCATATAAAATAAAAACTTCTAGTGAATTAGTTTCTACTTGTTGCTATTATAAGTAACACTATGATAAATAAATATCCTTGTTGCAAATCCATGATTATTTTCTTCAGAGAAATTCCTAAAGTGAAATTATTGGTTCATTGCATATATACTTTTTAAACATGTATAGTTTTTGCTAACTTTCAATTTTGATACTTTCAAACTTATAGAAAAGTTGCAGGAACCATGCAAGGAACTCCTCCATTCCCTTTCCCTAGATACATAAATTTTGCCCCATGCCCCATTTGCTTTGTGTTCTGCATTCTCTGTCTTGCTCTCTTTCTTTCTCTCTCTGTCTCTCTCTCTTTCTGCCTCTGTCTCTCTCTCTCTATCTCTATCTCTCTCTTCATCTCCCTCTTTCCCACAAGCATTTGAGAGTAAGTTGATACAAATCTGTCCCTTAGCCACTGAATAAATATTTGGTGTGTTTTTCCCCAAAGCAAAGATACGACCACATGAACACAATTATGAAAATCAGGGAATTAACACGGGCATACTGCTATTACCTATTGTGCACTCCATATTTCAGTGTAGCCAACTGTGCTACCAATATTCTTTAGAGGTTCCCACTGCCATCTCCTACCTCCGCACCCCAGAATCCATTTCAGGGTTCACATCACATTTGTTGTTATTCAGTCACCTTTAGTCTGGAACAGTTCCACATTGTTATTCTTGTTCTTGACAATTTTTGTTTGGTTAGTTTTTGTTTCAAATTTTTGTGGGCACATAGTATGTGTATATATTTATGGGGTACATGAGATGTTTTGATACAGACATGCAATGTGAAATAAGCACATCATGGGGAATGGACATTTTATGTTATTGATATTTATTACAAAATAACTCTTCAAATAATATTGTTTCTTATGAGAGAAAGCATATAAGCACGTCCATTTCTTCATATCTTTAAAACATTGAATATTAATGTTCTTTTTCAGCTTTCTCATCTGATAACCACAATATACATTCTGTTTTTCTTTAGATATTCATTTCCTAGATTACAAGTGAAGCTGAATATTTTTTCATATATATATAACCAATTTTTTCTTTTCACATTAATTATTATTTCATGTCTTTTGCTTATTCTTCTATTTGAGACTTTGTCTTTTTAATTGATTTATAAATATATTTCAATTTTTATATAATAAAGATTCTACCCTTTTGCTGACAAATATTTTTCCCTAGGTCATTCATGGTGCTTGATAAAGAGAAGCTTTTCATTTGTATGTAGTAATACATAATCAATATTTCTTACTGATGCTTTTGCCTTTGGAATTGGGCTTGACAAAACCTTTCCTACTCATTATATCGATATCCTAAATTTTCATCTGATTATTTTATTACATGTTTTACTTTTGAGCATTATAAAGTATATTTTCGTATCTTACATTTTCAATAAATATAAGTAATTATTCCCACTGATTTGGAATGTCAACTTTAAACTATATTAATCATCCTAAATACTGACCAAAATAAATTTGCATCCAAATTCAATATTTTAGAAGTAACAGGAATAATAGAATTTTATACCAGAAGAAATCACAGGATATAATTTATTAATGAAGATAAAGGAAAATATGTGTTTGATGATTCAAAACAGAAAATAATTTTCCTGTTTAAAAAGGAATTTAAAATTGTGTTTTGTTGTTGTTTTGTTTGAGGCCTGACATTTTAAGCTGGGGCCTTACACATAAAAATTTAGTAATATATATAAGCATCTGGAGAATATTTTTTAATAAAGGGAAAGAGACAATTTTATTATTTACATTTTAAATAAAACCATATAGAAATTAGCTTCTTTATTTGTCCGTTTATTTTTAACTCCAAATCCCCTGACTTAAAATGTTGATGCTTAAGAGGATAAATATCTCTAGCATCAATTAAAAAGATATCTAATACATTTGGACTTTGGACTGCAGCCTACTAACCATGTACCCCTTATATTACATAAGATGGCACATTCATTGCCAAACATACGTTTCATAAATTAAACGAATTTTAGTGTAAAGCTGTTTAATGAAACTAGCAAATTTAGACTTGTTTAAATGTCAGTAAAATATTAAGTACCATATGTTCTCTGCCAAGTAGTTTTTGGAAGCACATGAAATTAATTGTTAAAAAGAGAATTTATCGACTTAAAGTACTTCACAATCAATGTTATCATTTAATGCATCTTTTGGCAATTATTAAACCCCAGGGAACAGCATGAACATCCTTATCAAGTCTGGAAAGACACTAATGGGGAGGAGAATGGACTGACGTTTGCATTTACATGTGGGTATAAGCTCAGAGAAAAGTGAAGGGAAAAAACCATAAAAATGCCCTCAGGCTCAATGCCCAGGATGGCTATATTGTGCAGCCACCAGAGTGTCCAATAGCACCATTTCCTTCATTAATCTGGTGTTTTATTCCTTTTCTTTTTTTTTTCTTTTTTGGATGCTTTTCAATTTTTAAGATAGCTAGAATTATTTTATACATCTGTATGCATTATTTACTTCTTAGATGATTAGGTCATATCCATGATTAATAAAAATGTCACATTAAGAACTTAATATGGTCAAAAGTGTGTGAAAAGGTTCAGATTGGTTAAATTTAGAAGTTATTAATGATAATAACATAACTATTAAGCACTATTATTGCCAGGCACTGTTCTAAGCATTTTACGATTATTATTTTATTTAACTCATCCAAGCTATCATATGAGGTGCTTACTTAGTTTTGTCTCTATTTTACAGATGAGAAAACTGAGGAAAGATGAGGTTCAATAACCATTTTACTTTTAAAACTTCATGGAAAACTGAAATATGTACTTCTCTGACTTGGGAAGCATGATTATTAAATATAATTGTTATATTATATTTAATATATGTTAGGTTACTTAAAAATATATATTTTTAAGTCTTAAGATCATAAATACCTCTGTTTTTAACATAAATGATACTCACACTATTATAAGTATCAGTGGGCAAATAATTAAATTTGGAGTTTTGTTTGTTTTATCTTTGTTTTGTTTTTAATTTTGATGTTTGAGTGAATAATTGGTTGAACTCTTGGTCTAAAAACCTGATTGAAAGAGAAAAAGCTATTTAGATATTTAATGAACCTGCATAATCAGTTTTCAGTTAATCTATTAGGCTGACACAAACATAATTGTGGTTTTTGTCATTAAAAGCAATGGCAGGCCAGGTACAGTAGCTCACACCTGTAATCCCAAACACTTTGGGAGACTGAGGCAGGTGGATCACCTGAGGTCAGGAGTTCAAGACCAGCCTGGCCAACATGGTGAAATCCCGTCTCTCCTAAAAATACAAAAAATTAGCCAGGCATGGTGGCAGGCACCTGTAATCCCAGCTACTTGGGAGGCTGAGGCAAGAGAATTGCTTGAACCCGGGAGGCGGAGGTTGTGGTGAGCCAAGTTTGTGCCATTGCACTCCAGCCTGGGCAACAAGAGCAAAACTCCATCTCAAAAAAAAAAAAAAAAAAAAAAAAAAAGTAATGACAAAAGCCCACAATTATGTTTGCACCTACTTAATAGGTGAGGCAACTTTTTTTTGAATAAGGACAAGAAGACTGCACATAGTGTAGAGGATGGAAGTGAGGAGCTGAAGTCCTGGTGCACTGTGAAGGATATAAATGGAAGGGGTAATAATGTTTCCCATTAACAACCTGAAACATAGGGATTGTGCCAAAAAATACCCTCCCCTATATTCTGTTTCTACCATTAATCACATTCACACCGTCTCCTCCTAACAAGCAATATGAGTTGCTTTTCTTCCAGAAGTCTCGAATGTCTTCATAAAACCATAAGGAAGGGCTGTGGCTGACTGTTCAACCAAAAGTGTATGATTGTAAGAGTTTGAAACAGTCATTAACACAAGGTTAAATAGTCTAAGTATGCAAGTTTTGCAGCTGACCTTAATATTTGATGTAATGCTTTACATTATTACCACATGACATAGGTGATATTGTAGAGTGTTTCTGTGAAAGCCATGGCAGGGTTATATTATTTCACTGGTAGAATCATAAAGTTTGGGCTTTTTAGCACTGCATTTATTGTAATTAAGCTAAATAAGAAATATATAGCTTAAAACAAGTAAGATTTTTTTATTAGTGCATTTTCACACTGTTGATAAAGACTTACACGAGACTGGGTAATTTACAAAAGAAAGAAGTTTAATAATTTACAGTTCCACATGGCTGGGGAGGCCTCACAATCATGGTGGAAGGCAAGGAGGAGCAAGTCACAACTTACATGGATAGCAGCAGGCAAAGAGAAATATTGGGCAGGGAAACTCCTCCTTATAATACTGTCAGAGAGATTTTGTTTATTCACAAGAGCAGGGAAACACCTGCACCCATGATTCAATTACCTCCCACTGGGTAACTCCCACAACACATGGGAATTCAAGATGAGATTTGGGAGGGTACACAGCCAAACCATATCATTCTGCCCCTGGCCCCTCCCAAATCTCATGTCCTTAGATTTCAAAACCAATTATGCCTTCCCAACAGTCCCCCCAAAATCTTAACCCATTTCAGCATTTATTCAAAAGTCCATAGTCCAACGTCTCATCTTGAGACAAGGCAAGTTCCTTCTGCCTATGAACCTGTAAATCCAAAAGCAAGCTAGATATTTCCTAGATACAATGAGGGTACAGGCATTGGATAAATGCATCCATTCTAGATGAGATAAATTGGCCAAAACAAAAGGGCTACAGGCCCCATGCAAGTCCAAAATCCAGCAGGGCAGTCAAATCTTAAAGCTCCAAAATGATCTCCTTTGACTTCCATGTCTCACATCCAGGTCACACTGAAACAAGAGGTGGGTTTCCATGGTCTTTGGCAGCTGCACCCCTGTGGCTTTGCAGGGTACAGCCTCCCTCCCCGCTGCTTTAACGGGCTGGCATTGAGTGTCTGTAGCTTTTCCAGGTGCACAGTGCAAGCTATCAGTGGATCTACTGTTCTTGGGGTCTGGAGAATAGTGTCCCACTTCTCACAGCTCCACTAGGTGGTGCCCCAGTAGAGACACTATATGGGGGCTCCGACCCCACATTTCTCTTCCGAACTGCCCCAGTAGAGGTTTCCCATGAGAGCCCTGCCCCTGCAGCAAATTACTGCCTGAACATCCAGGCATTTCCATACATCCTCTGAAGTCTAGGCAGAGGTTTCTAAACCCCAGTTCTTTACTTCTGTGTACTTGCAGGCTCAACACCATGTGGAAGTCGCCAAGGCTTGGGGCTTGCACCCTCTGAAGCCATGACCCAAGATCTACATTGGTCCCTTTCAGCCACGACTGGAGCTGCTGGCATGCAGAGCGCCAAGTCCCTAGGCTGCACACAGCGTGGAGACCCTTGGCCTGGCCCATAAAACCATTTTTTCTCCTAGAGCTCAGCTCCTATGATGGGAGGAGCTGCCTTGAAGGCTTCCGACATGCCCTGGAGACACTTTCCCCATTGTCTTGGTGATTAACATTTGGCTCCTCATTACTTATGCAAATTTCTGCAGCCGGCTTGAAATTCTCCTCAGAAAATGGGTTTTTCTTTTCTATCACATTGTCAGGCTGCAAATTTTTCTGAACTTTTATACTTGGCTTCCTTTATAAAACTGAATGTCATTAACAGCACCCAAGTCACTTTTGAATGCTTTGCTGCTTATATATTTCTTCCACTAGATGCCCTAAATCATCTCTCTGAAGTTCAAACTTCCACAAATCTCTAGGGCAGGGGCAAAATGCTCTCTTTGCTAAAACATAACATCTTTTATCTTTTATCCGGTTCCCAAGAAGTTCCTTATCTCCATTTGAGACCACGTCAGCCTGGACTTTATTGTCCATATTGCTACTGAGCTTTTGGTCTTTAGCAAAAGCTCAGTAGCATTCAACAAGTCTCTGGGAAGTTCCAAACTTACCCACAGTTTCCTGTCTTCTGAGCCCTCCAAACTGTTCCTACCTTTTACCCAGTTCCAAAGTCGCTTCCATATTTTCCGGTAACTTTTCAGCAATGTCCCACTCTACTGGTACCGATTTACTATATTAGTCCGTTTTCACGCTGCTGATGAAGATGTACCCAAGACTGGGCGATTTACAAAAGAAAGAGGCTTAAGGACTTACACTGCCACAAGGCTGGGGAGGCCTCACAATCATGGCAGAAGGCAGGGAGGAGCAAGTCACATCTTACATAGATAGTGGCAGGTAAAGAGAGAGATTGGGCAGGGAAACACCCCCTTATAATACTGTCAGATATCATGAGACTTATTCACTATCACAAGAACAGCACAGGAAAGACCTGCTTCCATAATTCAGTTACCTCCCACTGGGTCCCTCCCACAATACATGGAAATTCAAGATGAGATTTGGGTGGGGATACAGCTAAACCATATCAGTTTTGTACAGACCAAAGGAAACTATGGAGTTTAGTGAGATAGTGAGGTAACAAAAAAGTCTCCTCCAGCTCATTCTATCTCCCACTGAAAGACCCATATATCTCCTTTTTGTTAACACTCTGCATGTGAATGCTAAAAGGTGAATAATATGTTAGTGAAGAAAAAAGAGAAATGGAAAGAACTAACATTGGCTGAGCACCTGGTACAGGTCACACCAAGGAACCGTGAAGATCTATAGAAGACCTCACAATAACTTGTGAAGGAGATGATGGTGTTATCTCTATGACAGAGGAAAGAAAATAAATCTCATCATGAAGTAAAATAACTTCTAAATTACTATAAATTATAAGTTTACACTATGGTTAGGTAGTAGATACATGATTCAAACTCGGGTCTTTTTGTATTCTAAGTTTTTATATATATATTATATATATATATTATCTTTAGTGTTGTAGATTAAATAATTTATCAATTATTTGCTAAATTAGCAAATAAATGGAATTACTGGAATTAGCTACCTAGCAAAACCTAGCAAAAAAGGGTCATGGACAAAACTGATACATTTTGGTCACTACAGTATTTTAAAAATACAAAGAGAGAGGAGGTGAGAAAGCAGTGGAGTCACTATTGAGTATTGGAAGGAAAAAGAAATAGTCAAAGGAGCAAAAGATGTGAGAGATAAATGTTGTCTCGACAACTTTGTCTGTGTGTTGTCATAAGAAAATGTTTGCCATGAGCTAAGTGAAACTGGAATAAAATAACATATATGAAAGCATCTAGCATCGAGCCTGTCAAATAGATGTTAGTTCAATATTACTTTTCTCCTCTGAGAAACTCTTTTTGTCTGACTCTAATGTCACTTTGTGCCCCTGGTCCTGCACCTATATTGCTCATTCTTTTCCCATCTGTATTTCCAGAAGGCAGTATTATGCAGAGGAAAACCATGAGCTATGGAGTCACAGAAAACCAACTCTGACTCTATGACTTACTGTGTGGTACTTACTGTGGCTGTGTGGCTTTGGACAAGTTATGTGACTGCTCTGAGTCTCAGACATGTTTTCTGATTTGATCTACAGAGCCCAAATCTCCAATCATAAAGCAATGTATCTTCTGTTTACTCCCTTCCTTAACTTCTAGGGCAGTGGTATCCAATGTGACTTGCATCAGATTCACGTACAGAACTTTAAAAATACATATGTCTGTGCCCCACTTGAGATCAGCATTGTCTAATACAAATATGATGCCAGCTACGTATGTAACTTTAAATTTGCTAGTCCCCCCACATTGCTAAAGTGAAAACAAATAGGTTAAATTAATTTCAATGATATATTTTATTTAACTCAATACATTAAAAACATTACCTTTCAATGTATAAAAGTTATTATAAATAATATTTTATAATCTTCTTTTTGTACTCAGTCTTGTAAAGCCATCTCAGTTCAGGCTAGCCACATCTCAAGTACTCAATAGTCGAAAATGGCCAGTGGTGCCCATACTGGACAGTGCAATCCTAGATCTCTGTCTTGTTCTGGCATTATTTTGGGGAAGTGACTACTGTTTTGAGCCTAGTGCAGTTGGGGAGACATATGATATTCCAAATCTCTCTCCTTTCAACCTTTCTAAAGAAGCTGTTATGAATCGCTCTCTTTAAAAAATGCTATTCTAATTTTATCTGAAATGCCAAGGCATCTCAATTCAACTTTGATTCCTACATACTATACAAATACTATGAGCACACTATGCAAATGAACAAAAGTCTATAATCCCCTAAAGCAAAATACATGACTTTTGGTGTTTTTGTTGTTGCCTTACATGTCCATTTTCTTTCAAAATTATCTTTGTTGCAGGAATGAATAATTGAATTAAATGATTGTTGAATTCAACTATTGAAATGATTCCAAAATTCTCGTCCTGCAATGCTAAAAAAGATATCCCCCAGTATATTTTGTTCTATGGAGTGGGAAGACTACATAACCTTTTATCAGCTTAATCCCAAAGTCCATTTAAACAGAGCTCCCTGGGGACTGTAGGGTTTCACTCTTTATGGTGTATAATTATCTTTACCCAGTAAGTGCATGAAATAAACTACACTGTTCCTGGTTCTCCGTTCAAATTTTTAAAAACATGTTGTGAGAGATAAACATAGCATGTGAGCAAACATGGCTTGCTGCTCAATTGTTCAAAAACGTATCCACACAAACGATTGTTGGGGTAATTATTAATGCTAAAAATATGTGAAGTTGCAGTGACTGTGCATTTGAAGTCTAGTATGTGTCATTTGTTTTATTCATGATAAACAGATCATTTAGATGGAAAAATCCCATCTGCTTAGATATATCTCTTATTATTTATGAGAACCATGTTTAGGAATGCAGACAGCACATGTGCATAATTAATCCTGAAGAGAATTAGACATTGTTTGATTCACAGCTGAATGCAATTAGCATTAGGAAGTTTACATATGTTGGCAATAACACAGATTAGCAACTAAAGTGCTTGTTAAAAAATTTAACCTGAGGCTGCTGGAGCAGACCTCTCTTAATGATGCTTTAAATGTTGTTGATGAAGTAATAATCAATTTTGTTTTATAAATAGTAAATCAAGAATTTAGGTCTAATTAACAGTGCTACAGATCACTTCACTTACATATCAGATGTACTTGTGATATGTACTATGAACTTTCTTTGAATCTTGTGTGCAAACAGTTGTTATGGAGCAGACATGATCCTTTCTAGAAAAAAAAAAGAAAATACGATTTTCCAGCTAGGGAAGGGTGACTATCTACCTTTCAGACGGACTCATCTAGAGGTGTCTAACATGAGAATTCTGTCTTTGTCTCTTTGCTGCTTTTAATTGTGGGAGAAACAATGTCCTCTCCTTCACAAGCAGAGCCATTAGCCAGCTTACAGACTGTGAAACAGAGTCATCTAACGGGGAGGGAGGAGAGAATGGAAATGACGAAAATGAGGCCAAAAGTAAAATTGAGCTGTAATTGTTTGCACTTCAACTTTGAGAAGTTCGCCATTAATTAAAATGTTTCTGCATCACTCACCACCAGACTGGCAAGAAGGAGGTAAGGCTGTGAGAGAAGCAGCCCTGGAGCCTTCCAGAAAGCAGGCAAGGCCTTTTAACAAACATCTCTAGTACACAACTGCAGCAGAATCACGGGGAGGCAGTCAGGCACACTCTCATGTGACATTACTCACATAGCCCTTATTTGCGGTTTTGACTTTTCCTGTGCCTCATTATAAATTAGCATTATACATTTTCAGAATCAATGGGAATAGAAACGCTATTTATTCAGGAAACATTTACCACATTTCATAGAGTCTAAGTCTCGCATTTATTTTTTCATACTTTAGCATCTCTGAAATGTAATATGCAGTGATAACCATCTCAGAGTTCATTGGCAATATTTTTTCTTTAGTACATAAATAATGGTAACAGCATCTTAGATCCAATATTAGTCCATTAATATTAAATATTATATAATTCTTAAATACTAAGTTAAATAATATTACATATTATTAGATATTACTCAGTTATCATAAATCTCCTGTGCCAACCAGTGTGCTAGGGATGAGGAATAAATGAGAAGATGTGATATGATGTGAGAAACATTATAATAAGGGTATATACAAACAGAATGCTTGCAATTGAAAACTGCAGAAACTTCATTTACTTGGGGCTCAACAGGTATGTGCACATGAGATTTTGCAACAGGCCTGTCCATTTACAAAGAGTCATCACTATAATGACTCTTGAGTGATAAGCAATGACAGCAGACAATTCTAGAATGGAAGCTGTATGTGGGCAGGAACTTTTTAACCATTTGTTCACTGCTGAGCTCTCAATGCTGAGAACAGTGCTTGGCACATAGAAATCACTCAGTAACTCTCTGTCGAATGAAAGAAGCCGCCAATCCAAGAGCAAGCAATCTGGCCTGCCCATCTGTTTACCTATACCCTGTAAGCAAAGATAGTTTTTGCATTTCTAAATGGTTGGGGAAAAAAATCAAGGGAAGAATACTATTTCATGACATAGTAAAATTACATAAAATTCAAATTCCCTTATCTATAAATTTTATTGGCACCCATCCACATCTATTCAATTGCATTTTGCCTGTGGCTGTTTTCTTGTTACAACATCAGAGTTGAGTAGTTATAAAAGGAGCCTTATGGTCCACAAATCCAAAAATAGCCAGATAGTAATGCCTGGCCATTTACAGAAAATTTGGTGACCACTGGACTATGCTGTTGTCAGAGAGAGTGGCTATCTCGAGATTGTGTTCAGCTCAGTTGTTCTCTGCCCTCACCAATTCCGTCACCATGGAATCCCCTCCTGCTCCTCATCCCACTGGACCCAGAAACTTGTACATCATCCCTGGTAACATACAAGATGACAGGGAAGCAAATCCATTCCTAGGCCCCCCCAAAACTCCTTAAAATTGTCCCTTGACCCTCATAAAATTAAATTAATTTTGGCTCTCTTGGTAGAAATGCATAAGCTGAATTGTATATATTAAAGCTTAATGATAATACCTCCTGGTAATGATCAAATTTGGTACAACTTTAATCCATTTGGCTTCTATCCAAGAAGACCCATTAGAGAAAGAAAGTACCAGCTGACTTTCATTATAAAAATACTTTATGTGCTATGTGTTCCTGAGACGTGAACCTAGAGAGTGTTATGCTTTTAATTAAAGATTATCAGTTTGAAAAATCCCCTTCTCTTTCCCATCTGCTCTGTGCTAGTTGATTTCACTTGTCCACTAGGAGTTGAGTGACTACAAAAGAATCACAAAGTATTGGCAGATGGGCAGGGAGCCAGCACAGTCTGAGGGTGTCTGAGATCACAGCTATGTTGCCAATGAATCAGCAGTTCACACACAGTTCCACTGGATCCTGGTACAGTCACTGACAGTATGTAAAATGCAGCCTTCAATGGGGAGGAATGAAGGCACTGATAGAGAAAGCCTATGCATTTGTTTTAATGTTCTGAGTTCTCTTCCTGCCTTCTCATCAGCAGAACCTGCTAGAAACAGGAGTTAATTTTTCTGCTTACAAATGGAGGCAAAAACTATTCCATTATTATCGACTCACTAATCTCTAGGCACCATGAGGATAGGGGCCAATTCCATCTTTTCCATGGCTCTTTGTATCCCCATCATAGGGGGATATAGCATAGTGTAGTGCATAGCCAGTACATCTTTCTTGACTAAAGAGGTATCCTACACAGGCATTAGTATAGTTGGGTTTCCTTATAACTCTTTGAATCTGCAATTCTTTGCTATCTCCAGACACTCTGTTGATATTATGGAGTCTTTCTTAATGCAGAGACAGATATAAATGTGTGGGGAAAAAAACTCCTTCAAAAAGTAAATCAGAGGGGGAAAGGGACAGTTGCTTAAAAAATAATAAGATTCCAAGATAATGTTACTCATTAGCCACTAACTTATCATCCATTATTATTCCAGTATAAGTTAGTAAGATCAGCATTCTCTAAGAACATAGAGCTAAAAAAAAAAAAAAAAAGAACAGGATTGCAAAAACCTTTAAAGATTTGAATCAAGTATAAAAATATAGAGAATAGGGTAGTATCAACAGGCCAAATCTACAGTCCTTTATTGGGAAACTATTGAGTAAACAAAAGGCACTTGAAAGGAGATGCTAAAACTGAGGAAGTGAGCTTGTTTCGGAGAGTACTAAGTCCCCAGTATTCATTTCCCCTTTTCGTCTTTTCATTACTCACATGCATGCGCATGCGTGCACACATGCACATACACACACATACACGCACAGTTTTAGCAAAAACAATTCAACTTGCTAGATACTTTCTAGCTTTGTATTTTCTTTCTTTGTTGTTAAGTGTGACCATATGTCCAAATTCTGGCCAAGGTGAGGTAGGCAGAGATGATATCTGCAACTTCTAAATCATCCCCTTAAAGGAAGCTGCTTATCCTCCAGCACATCTTTCTCCTTCTTGTGTGCAAAAACAAGGGCCCAGTACTGGCGATCTGATGTGTTAGTCTGCAAGGACTGCCATAACAAAATGCCACAGATTGGGTGGCTTAAACAACAAAACAACAGGAGTTTATTTTCTCACATTTCTAGATGCTAGAAATCCAAAATCAAGGTGCCATCACATTTTGTTTCTTCTGGGACTCTCCTGCTGGTTTGCTGGTTTTGCTGTCTTCATATGGCCTCTTCTCTACACATACAGAGAAGAGAGAGCTCTGTGTCTCTTCCTCTTCTTATAAGGCCACCAGTCCTATAGGATTAAGGCCTCACCCTCAGGACCTCATTGAAACTTTACGACTTCCCTGTAGGCCCTGTCTCCAAATACATTTGCATTTGGGGTTAGGGCTTCAGTATATGAATAGGGGAAGGGATACAGTGACTGCCAGCTTCAAGGATGTCCCCTAAGGTGGTGGCAGAGTACTGCAATGGAAGACATTTGTCCTGGGTGATTGTCTGAATAGAGTCATGTGATCTCTTTGGACTGCCTACTCCTCTCTTGACTGTATGTGTCAGTCACTGGATTTCTGGATGCATTTGTTACTGTAGCCATATCCTAACTAGTAAGGCTTAAAAGAGGAATTTCAAAATAAATTTTCTCTTACTTCACAACTCTGTTTGGGGCAATCTTTCTAAGAGAAAACAAAAAACTGAACAGGCCATCCATCCTCTTACCTGAATTTCTTCTTGAATGTGGTTTCAGTTTACGTTTAATACTAATCTAAACATATCCAAATAGGCAAATGCTTAAATATCACAGTTTCATCTTTCACATAATAGCTCTCTAATCTGTGTCAGCCAGATTATTTTGGTCTTTGTATTAGTGCATTTTTACAATATAAAGTACTACCTGAGACTGGGTAATTTATAAAGAAAAGCAGTTTAATTGACTCACAGTTCTGCATGGTTAGGAAGGTCTCAGGAAACCTACAATCATGGCAGAAGGTGAAGGGGAAGCAAGGCACGTATTACATAGCATGGGAGAGAGAGACGGAGAATTAGGAAGCCCCATGTCTTTATCAAACAACTAGATATCACGAGAACTCTATCAGAATAACAGCAAGGAGGAAGTCTGCCCCCATGACTCAATCACCTTCAATCAGACCACTCCCCCAGCACGTGGAAATTACAATTAAAGGGGAGATTTTGGTAAGGACACAGAGCCAAACCATATCAGTCATAATTTGTAATAGATGTGAAGATACCAAAGGTAAAAATTCAGATGTTGGTATAATCATATTTCTACCAAATTCACGTTACCAACTAGAAAGACAATGCTCATTTTATAAACTACAAGCATTTATAAAAGTAGAATTTATGCAAAAATGTAAGCCTTACATGTTACCTACTTCCTCGGAATACTTAGAAAATAGGGAGGTACTGGGTTCCTTTCTGGGGTAATAAAATGTTCTCAAATTAGATGATGGCAATGGTTGGGAAACTCAGAACATATTAAAAACCAATGAACTGAATAATTATTTTTCTTTCCAACTTTTATTCTAAGTTCAGGGGTACACATGTAGGTTTGTTACATGGGTAAATTATGAATCACGGGGGTTTGGTGTACAGATTTTTTCATCACCCAGGTAAGAAGCATAGTACCTGATAGGTATTTTTTGACCTTCCCCCTCCTCCCAACTTCCACTCTCAAGTGGGACACTGTGTCTATTGTTTCTTTGTGTCCATGTATAATCAATGTTTAGCTCCCGCTTATGAGTGAGAAAATGCCATATTTGGTTCGATGTTCCTGCATTAATTCACTTAGGATAATGGCTTCCAGCTTTATCCATGTTGCTTCAAAGATATGATTTTGTTCTTTTAAATGACTGCATAGTATTCTGTGGTATATGTGTACCACATTTTCTTTATCCCGCCCACTGTTGATGGCATTTAGATTGGCTCCTGTGTTTGCTATTGTGAAGAGTGCTGCAATGAACAAACACATGTGTGTGTTTTTATAATAGAATGACTTATATTTGGGGGGTTGTATACCCAGTAATGGGATTTCTGGGTCAAATAATAGTTCTGTGTTCAGTTCTTTAAGAAATTTCCAAACTGCTTTCCACAGTGGCTGAACTAATTTACATTCCCACCATCAGTGTCTAAGTGTTCCCTTTTCTCTGCAAGCCAGCATCTGTTATTTTTTAACTTTTCAATAGTAGCCATGCTGAAAGGTATGGGATTGCAGTTTTGATTTGCATTTCTCTAATGGTTAGTGATGCTGAGCATTTTTTATATGCTTGTTGGCCATATGTCTTCTTTTGAGAAGTGTCTTGAACTGTACACTTTAAATAGGTGAATTATATAGAATGCACATGGTATCTCAATAAGGCTTCTAAGAAAAATGTGGGGAAATTGGAAGGTACATGGTCAAATACATTGAGTAATCTTAAATACTATATCCACCCTTGGAAAATTTTTGAAGGCTGTAAGATATCTGCCTTAAAAAATATAACTTTTAATATTTATGTAACTTGCTATAGTTGGAATATTTGTCCCTTCCAAAACACATGAAGAAATTTAACCCCCAGTGTAGAAATATTGAAAGGGAGGGAGGGCATTTAAGAGGTAATAGAGTCATGAGGGCTCTGCCACCATGAGTTAATGGATTAATGAGTTATCGTGCAAGTGGCACTCTAAGAGGGGAAAGAGAGATGTGAGTATTCTTAGCCCCTTTGTCATGTGAGGCACTGCATCACCTTGGGACTCTGCAGAGTATCTCCACCAGCAAGAATTCTCTCACTAGATTCAGCCCCTTAACCTTGGACTTCCCAGCCTCCATAACTGTAAGAAGTTAAGTTCTTTTTAAAAATAAATTACCCAGTTACAGGTATTCTGTTATAAGCAACAGAAAACAGACTATGACATAACTATATAGCATTGATTATTCAAGGTCTTCTTGAAGTTATTTAACCTTGAATCATGTTATTGCATAATCTTTTGCAGCAGAGTTGTATTCCTAGCTGTAAATAATAGAATATTCTGAATTCCTGCTACCCTGGCTTAACCAGAAAGGGGTATAAATGTTTCACACAACAAAGGCCAATGGTAGAAGGTTCTGGGCTGGCACAGCCGCTCAGTAAGACAATCAGTGAGACTCTTTCCATCTTCTACTCCACTGTTCTCAGCATGTAGTATTTTGTCATTTGGTTTGGTGACCCAGGTACCTGTTTCCCTACTTTGCCCTCTAAGCATGAAGAGGAGATAAATATTTTGCAGGGGATTCCAATTACCCTCCTTATACAGAGCTCTGTCATGTGGTCTCTCCCAACTGTGAAACAGACTGAGAAATCTAGAATTCAAGCTTTCCAGGCTGTATTCTATTAGAAGAAAACAGAGAAGATTATTGTTAATGGCTTTTGACTCTCTAATTCAGAATCTGTAAGCCACCCTTTTAACTATTTAATATATATTTGTTGTATGTATGTGTATATATATGTTTATATTTAAATATGTATGTATAACTGTGTGTACATGTGTATCTTTCTCACTTCTGCCTCAATTCACTTAATACTTTTTAACATATATGTGTTGTATATATGTGTGTGTGTGTGTGTGTGTGTGTATCCTTCTCTCTTACCCCTCAATTCACTCTATATGAAATGCATTTACTCTTTCCCACAGGACACAGTTTCCAGGTCACACCCATTAACCATGTCCATCCTGAAGCCCGGATTTCCATGTGATATGCAGACTTCAGCATTAATTAACTAATAACTAACAAGCTATTTGCCTTCAATCAATCCCCAACAAGACTCCTTCAGGTGCAAATTCCCATCTTATTATCAGATTGAGCAATGACTGTTGCTGATTACCAAGTATGACGATACATATGCAAATTTTCATGGGGCAGTTTCTAATATACAAAGTGGACAGAATGCACAGTATATATGTATATACATGTGTGTTTATATATACACACACACACCTTTTTCTTACTAATTTTAAAATCTAGTTTATATCAATTTGCTCCTCAGTTCTACAAGGTACCCCAAATCCAAACAAACAACAACAACAACAATAAAACAGAATTAAAGCGGAAATTAGAGCTTGAAGGAAGAAAAGTTGAGTGAAAAACTTTCCAGTCTTAGAACTACATTTCGTGGATAAACATGTGTGAGGAACGCTAAGAAAGCCAAGTCAGCCTTTGCTCTGGTATATAGTCATTCTGGCGAAGCCCAGTAGCTCTGTGTATTTGGAAGAGGCACCTTCTGGCCTGATGGGAGGACTAGAGCATGATGAAAACTAGAGCAACAGCCTGCCCAATGTTGTACCTCCTAGAAGTTACCAGGTTAAAGAGGCAGTCTCAGGAAGAAAATAGATACTTGGTGATGGGGGTCTCAAACCTACGTAATCTATTTTTTGCCTCCATTTGGATGACTCATTTAGTGGACACACACACACACACACACACACACACACACACACACACATTGTTTTTGTTTGTTGTTTCCCTGGGGGGGGGGGGTTGTATTAAAAGTGGAGATGAATGTTATTACTTTCACTAAACCAATTGGTTTAATTGATCTCTTGTATAGTTATTCTGAATTTGATATCTCTGAATGAATGAAATTTTTATGTCTTTAGGGGAGATTCTTAGGATGATTTGTAGTAATTGTTATAATTCATGTCTTTTTACCTAGACATTCAGTTTGCCTTAACCTATATGTTGATCCTTTTTTAAAGTTCCCTGAAGTGTTGGTGAAAGTCAAGGTGGAGACATAAGTTTCATAATTTCTGTGGTTCACTTTATACTGAATTCCTCTTCTGTCTCGTCCAGCTATACAGAGCAATAGATTATTATTTTTCTTGATCTGTGGATGCAGTTAAACTTTTCTCTTGGCCAACTAATCCAGGTTTCTTTGTTTAAACTTCCGTATTTCTCAACCCTTTAACAGCTCTCGCTGAGGTCCTCAGTTGATATAAATAGTCATTTTCACTTTTTTTTCTCTGCATGATTATTTGAAATAGCATTTCTAAGAAAAAATTAACATCACTTTAAATGGCTTTACACTATGTGCATTATAGGGTCTGAAGAAATACACTCCCAAGATTCAAAAAGCCTAGTGATTACTTTTGAAAACTTAGGCTAAACTAGGTAGCTCCAGAAAATGGAATAAAATAAAACATGTAAGTTTTATTTCTCAGAACAAAACGATTTGCCGTGATAATTACAATTTGGCAAGTCTATTGTGAGGCCCTTGGAGAGGGAAAAGAAACCCTGCAGCCTATACGGGATAATAGAAACAAGAGCAATAAGCAGCATGGGAGTTTATAGGGGGTCAAAGTCACTCAAACCCAAAGCCTTCCTTTCTTTAACAAAATTACAAAATTAGTAGATGAAGAAAAAGTGTTTAATGCACCTGGTCAGCTATAAAGCTTTCAATAAAGTTTTACCTCAAAATGAAATTCAAATTATCTTATGAAAAATAAGTATAACTGAAAACTTTTACCTAATATAGGGCCCACCAAAGCTTCTGAAGCCTAATATCAAACAAAGAAATATGAAAGTGGGCGTCCTTTAGCGTTAACAGGCTATCTGCCCCACACCTTCAGGCTACTTCTCCCCTAATGCTTTCCCTTCAAAAACCAGAGCTTTATTCTTTGGAGGAGAAAGCACCAGAAGTGTTACAAAGTCCAGGATACCCAGGCATATTGGAGAGTAGAGATGATTGTGGGTAGGGTTTAGAGTGCATGTGAAGCATGGTAAATCACTGCAGCTGGCTCCCCAAGCCTCCCAGAGTGCCTGCAGCCAATCTCACACCCATCTACCCCTCCCACCTGCTCTCAAAAGATATCAAGAATTCTCCTCTGGAGAAAATAAAGAAGTTCAACAAAAAGATACATGGGCTCTGACATTCAAAGATATCCTCACATAAGTAGTCATGTTGAAAGTCTTTTCCAAATACCGAGAGATTTCAACCAGTTGTTTGCGTGGTGTTTTTAAATTTGTAAGTGCACCTTACTGTCAGTATGATGAACAGCTGAGGAACCCCCAATATTTCTCCAATGAAAAATACAGAGCCCCACAAAATGAGAATAAACTGGAAGACAAAGACACTATATAGCACAAAGAAAACTCTATTTTTAAAATTATAAACATTATTATTATTATCATCTTGATTGATGAGGGAAGATATGCACCTATACGAAATGGGGTATTACAAGAAGAAATAATCAAAGAGCAAGAAAGATTTATTAGAATTCAACATATAATTACTAGAAAAAAATATCAGAAGGGTTGGATGATAGTATCAAGGAAATGTCCCAGAAAATAGAAAAAAGTAAATGATGGAAAGCGGTAGGAGAAGAAAAAAATAGAGAACAAATCAAAGAGATACAAAACCCAAAACTAAAGAATAAAATAGATGTGACAAAATTATCAATATCAATTTAAGAACGTTTCCTAGAGCTGAAGGACATTTTTCTCTAAAGGGAAAGAGTCCACTGAAGGCTAAGCACAATGAAGAAAGACCCTCCAAGGCAGATTGTCATGAACTTTCAGGAAAAGGGGGGTTAAAATAAGATTCAATGAATCTTTTTAGAACTAGATGTAAGTCATGGAGAAATGCTTAGAAGTAAGAATTGTATTGGAATACTTAAAAGCAACCGTGAGTTCCAGAAGAATATGACTCAGTGCCTAGAAATTTTATTATAAAGTGATTTCCAAATTATCAATCATATATGAGAGTAGCATAGAGACATATCTGGATATTCAATGTCTAAAATAGATCAATATGTCTCCTGTGCACTCTTTCTTAGGAAAATAATAGATGATATGCTTTGGGAATACCTGAGAAAAAAGCAAAGAGGAAGATTCAAGAATCAAGGGTTCGAATACAAGATGCCAACAAAGGTAGGGACCAATATAGTCAACTGTGCACCACCAAAACAGAGCATAGATCACAGGAAGAGATGGAGGGCTGGTGGAGGGAGAAGGCGGAAGTCGCTTAAGATTATGTTTCAAAACTTAGAAGAAAAAATCTGATCGACATGACATATTTTTTGGAATATTTATTTTAATAAATTTATTTTGAAAAATACAGAAAACATAAATAAAAAATACTTCTGAAAAAAAGCAAACAACTGATGCAACATTAAATCTAGAAACAAACAAAAGGCATTTTTGGAAAGGAACTATAATTATAATTTATCCTTTGACCCCCAAAGTGAAAAATGTTTACGTAAACACTCACTATTACCTTAACCAAAAATGTATAATTTAATTATAAAGACAGAGTGGGAGAGAGGATGTAGGTGAGGAGTATTAGAGAGAGGTTAATCCTATACTTCAAAAGCAAAAAGTAAATATATTACTTATATAAGGTGAAATAGAAATCAAGAAAAATCAAATAAATATACATATCTGATATGGTTTGGATTTGTGTCCCCATCCAAATCTCAGGTTGAATTGTAATCCCCAATGTTGGAGGTAGGGCCTTGTGGGAGATGATTGGATCATGGGGATGAATTTCTCATGATTTGTTTGTGCCTCATGAAATTCTCATGAATTTCTCACAAAAGACTTTGTTATTCAAATTTTCTTCCTTGTTTTTGGTTTCTCCTGTTTTTTGTTTTTTTGTTTGTTTGTTTGTTTGTTTTGTTTTGTTTTTTTTGGTGTTGTTGGCCCACATGGTAACTCTAAATTTTTTCCAGCCCCTCTGGCTCTTTAGGACCTCATATGGCTGCTGATATGGCTACATGATTGGTTTAGCACCATCCTCTTTGTACTATTCTCATGATAGTGAGTGAATCCTCAGGACGTCTGATTGTTTAAAATTGTGTGTAACACCTCCTCCCTCACTCTCTCTCTTGCTCCTGCTCCCTCTTCACCTTCTGCCCTGATTGCAAGTTTTCTGAGGTTTCCTGAGAAGCTGAGCAGATGCCAGTATCATGCTTTCTATACAGCCGCAGAACCGTGAGCCAATTAAATCCCTTTTCTTTACAAATTGCCCAGTCTCGAGTATTTCTTTATAGCAATGTAAGAACAGACTAATACAATATATTTATATACAAGATATATATATATAAGAAAAATATATATTTTTTCATAAATAAATAAACATTAATACCAGAGGAAACACCTTAGAAATACTGAAAATAGTTGTCTTTGCTGAGTAGAATAGTTAGGGATTGTGGTAAGAAAAGCTATATTGTGGCATAAGCCTTTTAGTAATACATATGTGTATTATTTTCTGAAAACTTTAATACAATAAAATCAATAAATGCTAATAGAAAGAAGTCACTGGAGAAAATTACACTGAGTTATATTGAATCAGGCAATCTAACTGGCTAGATTATGTTGTGGCCTTTTCTTATTTTCTTATTTCTGGAAACTGGCCATTAATTAGAACCCTCTGGACAAGTTTAGACTTATCTGAAGTTACAATAGGCACATAGATTAAGTCACAATTTGCAAAGTGATCTTTATAAATATGATGTAATTTTATTAGCTATATGCACAAAGTTTTATGATGTTTAAGTTGGTTTTCTCAAGTGGTTTTGTTTGGCATGTATAGAAGTACAAACCCCACATAAAAATCAAAGCCACACAAAATCTCTGAAAGTATTAAAGAAGTATTTTTTCACCTAAAAGTTTATGTCTTTATGTTTTAATGGACTCACATCTCTACCCAAGACTTTGTTATTCAAATTTTCTTCCTTGGTTTTGGTTCCTTTTTTTTTTTTTTTTTTTTTTTGGCCACATGGTAACTCTAAATTTTTTCCAGCCCCTCTGGCTCTTTAGGATGTCATATGGCTACTGAGAGCAACTACTGCTAAAAGAGGTCACTTAGAAGGAATCGTGAGAAACTCAACAATGCTGTAGTCACTGCAAGCTCTGAAAGGCACTATTGGCTCTGAGACCTCATGAAGGTAAGGTTCACAGAAATAATCTGAGTTGAATATGGACCACTACTCTTAGACATTCAGGGTATACTGACATCTGCAGGAGTTAAAAAAGAGAAGAAAAAGTAGTAAGTTTGTGGAAAATCAGTCACTCATTATTGATCTCTTTGGTTAAATATGAGAATTTTCACAAATAATTGCATGATACAGTGCAAAATTTACCACACAAGCAGCTGGTCTATTCATACAAGTCAATATGGGGAGGGCAAAGTGTTTACTAGCCAAGCACAGTAAAACGGTAACCAAAAAAAGAGAAAAAAAGTTTGGCACAATTCTTTTACTTTTCAGTTTTGCTGCATTCTCAGTGCAGACATCGTAAAAATAAACTGCTTTACCTCCTTTTTTTGGAAATACCTGTTTTTGTGTTATTTTTGATGACTTAAAAGAGATCATATCATTCTGAATTTCACAGTGACCTACCCATGTATTTGTAACACGGTGATGCTCTTTTATTTCAGGAATCAGCCAAAAGCAATTAAGGAAGACTGTATTCATCACAGCAGAACACACCCTGTTAAACTAATTGGAAATTACATACTACAATCTTGGCAAAATGTACCAACTATGAAGACATGTCACTATCTTAATAATGCTATGATAGCCATAGGAGGACAAACAGTTGTTGTTGACAAGTGTTTGATCTTCATAAGTCTGCTGCTGTGCCAAACTACAAACTATATTTTATCCTCTACTTCTGTGATCCTTCACCCAGATAAGAACCAACACCTGGCATCTTTTCAAATTTTCTTTTTTTTTTTTTCCTTTTACATCAGTGGCAAAAGTTAAAAAGGTAACATGAAAAGAAAGATGAAACAGGAATACTGTTCAAATTGAAGGACTGTAGTTTCAAGTTTCAATCCTGTATCAAAACATCTCCGCCTTATCTTCTTTTCCAGTCATCACAAATGATGAGTACAAAGAGGTACACAAACATCAGTACAATGCTGCGTGTGTACTGCAATCCAAAAATCACAGCTACAAAATTATACCTGACATATCAAAAACTGACAGTCACATCCTCAAGATTTCCTCCTCTCATTCCCATGGACCTTCTTTATTAATAAATCTGACACATAAAAAGCATCTATATGACTAAAGTGTCAGTTACTGGAAAGACCGTTTTGATCTATTTCTCAACTTTTAGAAGAAATATTCTCTTTTTCATGAATACAGGATCCGTTCACTGACTGCCGGCTTTCAAATGACCACCTCTTCAAGTTTAATTTTAAGTTTTAAATAAATATTGTATGCATGCAGAATAATTACGATGCTCTAGAGAGATACTGTATAATGACATTGATTCTTTTTTATCTGAAAATGCCAAGCCCTTAAGGCAGCGAAGTCTGCATTTGCCATAGATGTGGAAAGGTTCATTGCATGTGTTAAATTTCAGAGGGGGCATGCATGGCACTTTCATTAAGATGCTACCGGTATTTCCTGAGTAAACTCCAATTTTCATGAGTTTAGAACTTCTTTTCTTTAGGCCCATGTGATCTAAGCTACCAAGTGAAACTCACTGGCCTTCAAATGTGTGTTTAACACATGTAATTTTTAGTGAACCAAAAATTTCTTCATTCTAAAAATGAAAACCTAATAAAATCTTGTTTGTAGATGTATGAAAATCCTTTTTCATGTTGCATAGTATTTTACATGATGAATAACTATTGCTATTTACAGACTAAAATATTTGTTAGGTTTGTGTTTATATATGGTATCACAGTTTCATACCAAATGCCATTAGTGGATACTATCATGTATCTTTTTCACATATTCAGAAATATGATGAGAATAAGTCAAGATACAGAGACAGAAATCAGCATTATGTCTTGTCTTTTGTGTCCTCCATTGGGGTTCCTTAGAAAATTGTTTTCTTCTTCTAAATGTATCCCACTCATAACTTAGCAACCGTAGGGGTACACTAGGAAATAATAATTCTGCAATAAGGATGTGTTCAGAGTCAAGAACTTTTCTAAATGTGTTGACTCATTAAAACTTTTTGGTGTAATCAGATCAAAAATAGCCTAGTAGAAATATTGCTTGTCAATTTTTAACAGCCAAACTTTATTTGACACATGGCCTTCTCTGATGTGATTTTGACCAATAACTTGTTATGGCTGAAACTTTCCAATCCATCAGTAAGTCTCATTGCTCTACTCTCAACACATTTCTCAAGTCTGTTTGTTGCTCATCAGCTCCACCACCACCATCCTGGTCCAGCCTTGACTATCTATCACCCGGACTACAGTTGTAGCCTCCTCATTGTTCC
Organism: Macaca thibetana thibetana; assembly: GCF_024542745.1. Classification (NCBI taxonomy): domain Eukaryota; kingdom Metazoa; phylum Chordata; class Mammalia; order Primates; family Cercopithecidae; genus Macaca; species Macaca thibetana. The sequence goes on from NC_065580.1 coordinate 43,920,705, forward strand.
TGTTTCCAATCTTGCTCCATTACAGCCACAGTTCTGCGTAGAAGCCTGAATTAATTTCTTAAAAACTAGAAACCAGATATTTTCACTCTCTACTCATAGCCATCCATTGGATTCAGGTTACGCTTAGAGTAGAATAAAACCCACACTGCTGTCTCCAGGCATCAAAACACTGTCATATTCACCTCTAGTAGATTCTTCAATATCAGCTCCCATCATCTTCCCTTACTTCACTCTGCTCCAGCCTATGCTGCATTTATTTCCTTCAATAAGGGAAAGGATTCTTGCCTTAGGGAATATGAACTTGCTGATCCTTCTGACTTGAGTCTTTTTCTCCCGTATTTTTCCATGACTCCTTCCTTTCTCCCCTTCAAAAAGAATTCTTCTCTGACTACCTTTTCTAAAATAGATACTCTTCACATTCTGTTGCCTTATTCTGCTTTCTTTTTCTTCATTGTGTTTATTGCTCTCTGAAATAAGGATATATTTATTTGTGTATGTGTTTATGCTGAATTTTGACTACTGTAAAATCCATGATGCATTGATGTTTTCTGTCTTGTTTGTTGCTACTTCCCAGCATCTAAAATACAATAGTACCTGAACAATGAAAATAAAGGCATGGATATGTGAATAATGTAGGGACGGTAAATGGCTGATCTTTGGATTGATATAGTTTTTCTGGCCATTTTTAGTTTACTCTGTTCCGTGTTTAAAAAAATAATTTGTCCATGTCCATGAGCATTAGTATATCATCTCAAACTTTTGATTGTCACGTTTGTAGCTCTCTGCTGTACCTATGATACTTACTGCAGGTGTTTTTTTCAATTTTGTACATAGGGGCAATATTTTACACATTGAAATGCTATAGTGTATCAAAGATATACGTGTAGGAATTGAACATTTCAGAGCATGAACATACTGTAATTAATGCAAACATTCTGATTTTTGATTTTTCTTCTGATCTCTATAATTATATATGCAACTGATGTCTGAAATCTTTTCATGTGTATCTTGGAGGCCCATCAATTTCATCATGTCCAAAACTGAACTCATTATTTCCTCCCAGACCTTTATTCCCTCGTATTGTTTTTCATTTTAGTAAAAGATACCACAGTCCAATAAGTCCTCAAGTGTAAAACATGGTGATCATTCTACTATTTTTTCCCTCTCTTTATCTCCCCAGCCCCAACCTCAAATCATTGTTCATTTGGGAGTTTCCACCCTTCTCTTGAGCTCCCCTGCCACTGTCTCAGCTGAGGACCTCATGTGGGATAATGCAGCTTTCTGTTATCTTTCTCCCTATCCTTTCTGATATGTACTAATACTTTCTAATATTTACTGATATTTACTCTATCTGTAAACACAGTGGTCTTTTTAAAATGTAAAACTGATTGCATTACCCATCTACTTTGAATATTTCAGTGTTTCCCAGGGTCCAGAAGTCTGAATTATTCAGCTAGGTCTTAACAGCATCTGCTCCCTACCTCCAATTAACTTCATCTCCTGCTGTATCCCCTAAAACTTCTCTTCATCCAAGTGGACAATGTAGCTTTCTGAAGACACTGCTCTTCCAAACCCCATGTCACCGCTCATGCTTTCTGTCCTTCCCGGAGTAATCTTGCCCTTTCTATGTGTCTACTACCACTAATTCTTCAGAATACCCTTAAAGGATTCTGTCTCTTTGAAGTATATTTCTGCATTTCTCAGTATGTTCCCAATCCATTCCCTGCCCCACAGAACTGAGTATTCTCTTCTTTGGGTACATTACTCTTATTATAATTGTTCGTATTACACTGATTATAATTATATAATTAGGTATCTCTCTAACAAGTGTTGAATAAATATTTGCTGCATTAATAAATGAGTGAAAAAATGTATGTTCTATTTTCATGTACTTTAGTGAGTTTGGAATTTTTGGCAACTGATAGAAATATATATTTTAAAAATATTTATTAAATCATATAAGTATAAAATCTGAGTATTAAATTTTTCTTGATTTCTTTAATAAAAATAAATCCAGTATAATTATTCATATTTAAGCTCTCTACATTTCATTTTTTTTTCTTTTGAACATCCCTTTCTCATTCATTTTGTATTCACTGAGTTAATGCTGATTATAATTAATTGTTTTGATCCTCATGCAGATGTCATATGGACTTTTATAGTCATTCTATTATAATTAAACATACATTAATGGACATTTAAAACATGCCACCCTTTTTAAATAAAGCTTATATCTGTGGTCCACTGCTGGTGAAATGATCCAATGATATATCAGAACAGTAGTTTGTAATTTTGATAGAGAACACATTTGGCTTTCAAGTTTTTAAATCAAGGCCATTTTCCAGTTGGTTGAGTACCAAGTGCATTGCACAGATTCTCTTTACATATAAAAGTATTATCTATTGTCATGGGCAGGTTTAAGTGTAGTGCTAAGGGCAGCCTAACTAGATTAAGTATCGAGTTGCTGTCCGGGCATATATTTTAAAATTGTGTTAAATTGCTATTGGAAAACATAAATTAGTAATTTAAAATATTTTTTATTCCACTGTCAAGTAAATTTTATTTCCAACTTGACCCTTGGAATTTTGCATATGTGTATGGTTTTTTTAAATGTTATCTTATTGCTATTAGGGAGACTAATTTGACATTTGTTCAAAAATTATTCGTATGTTCTAGTTCAAGTTTTTCTATTGGTATCTCAGATTGGTCTAAGATCCCATAGAGGTGTTTCACATTTCAGATTTCAACCACAGAGCCTTCATTTGTGTCTGTTTTATATTTAGAGAAACTATTTAAAGTGTTTTTGGAAATACAAAGGCAGAAGGATCCTGCAACTAAATGAAGTTTCCAAACTATTGCCCTACTGTTTGATAGTCATCACTTCATAAAATTTTGGAAGGAGTATATTCACTTGCTACGAAGAAACATTTCATATAATAAACTCTTCTTTAGTAAAATGTCTTATCTTTTATTTTAGATTGTTTAGTAAATATAATCATCACTTTTGTAAAATTGATATAAACACAGAAGTTGTTAGAGTCCAGTGCTTTCCTTCCTTCCGGAAAATGAAGTTATCTAACCAGTTTTTCTCAATTGTTAGACTGAGAAGTTTTGGTGTAAAGGTTATTCTTGGAGAATAAGAAGAAATCACAATTATTGAGTACATTCAACATTTAATTCAGAAAAAAATCTATATTAAACCATCAGCAAAATCGTTATCTAAAGGAGTAACCCCCATTGCATCACATCGTCAAACAGTGTGCTTTTTATTTCTTTCATGTATGCCCCACTGAGACTGGCTCATGATGTCTGAGGTTGACATTACTGTGAAACAAGTATGTGTACCATTTGACAGAATCACTCTTCTCCATTCTATAATCCTTATGTAATTTTTTACTAGTAAGTTTGAATAGTTTCAATTGCTGGTGCTTTAAAAGAAGCATTTTGAGTTTAAACATTAGGAAAACTGATTTTATAGATAAATCAATAAATGATAGATAAAAATAATTTATCTATCTACTTACTATTATCTATATACAGATTATACAGAAGGAAAGATGTCCTCATTATATATTTCAGGCGGTCTATGAATAGTTATACCTCATGAAGTGGTAAATAGCACAGCAGAAAGAATAAAGGTGCTGAACTTGGACAGACTTACTTCTGATGACATAATTTCTATGAGACTTTGGACAGCTTCTTTAACTCTCTGCACACTGGTTTCCTCGTCAATGAAAGAAATAGACAATAAAGCATTCTTGTGAGCATTCAATAAGTTAATCTATTTAAAGACTCTGTTAAGGTCTGGGTATGAATTTAGTGCTAAATAAGTTTGGTGAAGCCATTGTGGATTTGGTTATTAAGTGCGGTACCACATTATAATGCAGAGAAGTTGTCTAACTGAAATCTGGCTTGACAAGAGCATATAAATTTGCAATTTGTTGATCAATGTATCAAGCATCCTATTAAGCCAAAAGTAGGAAACCACATAGTTTCAAGAGAAACTTAGTATTAAAATACCCCAAATATTTATTTCTGATTATAGAACACTCAAATTATGTATTTATTTCTTTAAAATGTGACAAATACATCAATAATTTTTTACTAGCTATTGCCAAAGAAAAGGCCAATTAAAAATATTTTATATGCTTTTCTATATATTATAATTTTTCATAAAACTCAGAAAACAACCTCCATGAAGTCATTTAATTTCATTAAATCTTGTTGAAGTTGAAACACTGACATGATCTTTCCAGAGTGAGCCTAGAGGGACCACTCTAAAATTAAGATAGCTGAAAATGGCCATGCTGCCCAGAGTAACTGATAGATTCAATGCCATCTCCATCAAGCTACCAATGACTTTCTTCACAGAATTAGAAAAAACTACTTTAAAGTTCACATGGAACCAAAAAAACAGCCCATATTGCCAAGACGATTTTAAGCCAAAAGAACAAAGCTGGAGGTACCACGCTGCCTGACTTAAAACTATGCTACAAGGCTACAGTAATCAAAAGAGCATGATACTGGTACCAAAACAGAGACATAGACCAATGGAACAAAATAGAGCCCTCAGAAATAATACCACACAGCTACAACTGTCTAATCTTTGACAAACCTGACAAAAACAAGAAATGGGGAAAGGATTCCCTATTTAATAAATGGTGCTGGGAAAACTGACTAGTCATATGTAGAAAGCTGAAACTGGATCCCTTCCTTACACCTTATACAAAAATTAATTCAAGATGGATTAAAGACTTAAATGTTAGACCTAAAACCATAAAAACCCTAGAAGAAAACCTAGGCAATATCATTCAGGACATAGGCATGGGCAAGGACTTCATGACTAAAACACCAAAAGCAATGGCAACAAAAGCCAAATTTGACAAATGGGATCTAATTAAACTAAAGAGCTTCTGCACAGCAAAAGAAACTACCATCAGAGTGAACAGACAACCTACAGAATGTCAGAAAATTTTTACAATCTACCCACCTGACAAAGGGCTAATATTCAGAATCTACAAAGAACTTAAACAAATTTATAAGAAAAAATCAAACAATCCCATCAAAAAGTGGGCAAAAGATATGGACAGACACTTCTCAAAAGAAGACATCTATGCAGCCAACAGACACATGAAAAAATGTTCATCATCACTGGCTGTAAGAGAAATGCAAATCAAAACCACAGTGAGATACCATCTCACACCAGTTAGAATGGTGATCATTAAAAAGTCAGGAAACAATAGGTGCTGGAGAGGATGTGGAGAAATAGGAACACTTTTACACTGTTGGTGGGACTGTAAACTAGTTCAACCATTGTGGAAGACAGTGTGGTGATTCCTCAAGGATCTAGAACTAAAAATACCATTTGACCCAGCCATCCCATTACTGGGTATATACCCAAAGGATTATAAATCATGCTGCTATAAAGACACATGCACACGTATGTTTATTATGGCACTATTCACAATAGCAAAGATCTGAAACCAACCCAAATGTCCATCAATGATATACTGGAATAAGAAAATGTGGCACATATACACCATGGAATACCATCCAGCCATAAAAAAGGATGAGTTCATGACCTTTGTAGGGACATGGATGAAGCTGGAAACCATCATTCTCAGCAAATTATCGCAAGAACAGAAAACCAAACACTGCATGTTCTCACTTATAGGTGGGGATTGAACAATGAGAACACCTGGACACCGGGTGGGGAACATCACACACTGGGGCCTGTCGTGGGGTGGAGGGAGGGGGGAGGGATAGCATTAGGAGATATACCCAATGTAAATGATGAGTTAATGGGTGCAGCACACCAACATGGCACATGTATACATATGTAACAAACCTGCACATTGTGCACATATACCCTAGAACTTAAAGTATAATAATAATAAAAACTAAGCATATTTATATTTATGATAGTGTGTTTGAAATCTCCAGTACTTTTCCTAAATTTTGAGCCCAATCCCTAGTTGATCTGTGACGCTTAGTTTTTAGAACAAAAATGACCATAAAAATGCTTACAGATGAGCAACACCATTTCAGAACAAAAACAGAACTCACAGCAATCAGCTAGAGGTTGTGCTAGTTCTTGAGAGCTAAGCAATCTTTCTAAATCCAATGATTCTCTCTGCTCAGTCATCCAGGACCCACAGCAAAGTGATCCTCAATAATATTTTCTCAACAATCTCTATTCAATGTGCTATTCCACAACACCTACACTTTCTCCTCCTCTCAATCACAGCCTAATTCTCCAGAGACTTGTTTTTTTTTTTTTTTTTTTTTTCATGGATTGTGTAAGTTACCAGGAACAACTAACTAAAATCTGTATTTGTTTGTGTGATTATTTTCCCACACAACACAGCAGGTTGAATCTGGAAATGGCCAGTGTTTTCAGCATTCGTCTTCATTAAAGTTTCATTGTTAAAATAGTTTAGAGCCAGCCAAAAATGTGAGAAATCTTCAGTAATAATAACAAAGCCACTTTTTGCTGGTTTCAATCATATCTTTAATAAGACACAGGTGAAACTTCTCCCATGCTCCCAGTATCTTCTCTTGTATAAGAATCATGGGACACTCTTTTTCTCCAGCCTCCCACACTCCTTAAATATACCCAGTCATCTGGGAAGGTGTCAGCTAGAAAGAGGAAGATGACTGGTCAAATACTAAAATCATAACAAGGGTAATAAGATTAAATTTGAAGTATATCTTCAAGGATCATTTAGATATTTATACAGTTAAAAGCTGTATGAAGGACTAAATGATTTATCACTTTATATTTCCCCCATATGAAAATATAACCTTAAAAACACTCACCCTAAAATTTGCTATCTTTTCTCCAGGTAGTCCTTAGTTATCTTTGTCAACTCATGAAAAAATAAAATAAAATCAAAACAATTGGTTCCCTGAATAAAGATCACGTATTTTATCTCATGTATTTTTACTATTAAGATGATTGTTCTTTCAGATTTTACTCTATTAAGAATTAATTCTGCCAAGTACAGTGGCTCAAAATAGTGATCCCAGCACTTTGGAAAGCTAAGGCTGCAAAATCGCTGGGGGCAGGAATTTGAGACCAGCATGGGCTACATGTGAGATTCCATCTCTACAAAAAACAACAACAACAACAACAAAAAAAAAAAACAAATTAGCCAGGCATGGTGGCCCACGCCTGTAGTCCCAGCTACTAAGGAGGCTGAGGTGGGAGGACTGCTTGAGCCCAGGAGTTCTAGGCTGCAGTAAGCTGTGATTGTACCATTGCACTCCAGCCTGGGCAACAGAGCGAGACCTTGTCAACACAAAAAAAGAATTGTCTACCAATTTTCTTCTACATAAAAATGCTTGAAAAACTATTTCCTAAGAACCATCTCTTTTTATTGTACTTCCAAAGAATTCATGTCCATTGTGGAAATACTTATCAAAGGACACTGAAGAAGAAGGGAAATGTAAGTTGCTTCCAAAAAAGGAGTTATAGCTTCTCTATACGTTAAGTATCTCACTTTTAAAAGTAAAGTTATGCTGAAAACAGAACAAACATTAGAATCACCTAGTCCAGGAGCTTAATAAATTTTCTACCTACTAGTAGTATGACTTGCAAAGGGTATGTTTAACTTCTATGCTTTCTTAATTTCCACATCTATAAAATAGGAATAAAAATAACTCTTTCACAGGGGTTCCAATAGGCACTGAAGATGATAATATGCCTGGCATGTCATAAGCAATTCATAAATGTCAGTTTATTCTCACTCTCACCCTCTCAAGTCTAATGCTAATTAATTGACAATTAAGTACATCTAATGTTTAAATTTGCAAAGGAGTTTAATATTTTTCAGTTACAAGTTGAAATCACGATGCATAAATGTTTTATGACTGATTTAATATCAATCAAAATATTATAACAATTAGATTCCCATGGTGACAAGATCTTATTTTAGATGTCTTTTTAACTATTACAGACCATATGTATGGAAAAATATTCCTAAACTTTAATTATATTTGCTTAATTTAGATGAATTTATGCTGTAACTGCTTCAATTTTGGCCTTTTGTCTGGATTACTTAATAACCTCCTGAAAGGTTTCCTTGATTCATCCTCTGTATTGCAGCCAGTGATTATCCTAAGACATATGATCACCTCTCCACTGTGCACAAAAATCTTCTGTGGCTACACACTATCCAAAGATTAGAGTTCAAACCTGGCATTTCAAAAAGTGATTTTTCACCCTTTCCTTCCTGTCTAACTTACCTACCCCTCCTGTGTACACATATTCTTCTACACAGTTACAGCAATATAAACAACCAAATACCTACACTGACCTATTCAGAATGCTGCAAACTCAATATGTTGTGATCCATATTTCTAATACCATTGTACAAGCAGTTCCTTTGATATAAAAGTTCTCTTTTGCATACACACCCACCACCAGCATCAACCAGCTCCATTTCCGTCCATGGAAAACTTATTAAGGTTATTTAAATCTTGTAGGTTTCAATAAGGTTCTGTGCCCATTGAAGACGAAGCAAGCTCTCAAATTAACCCTCTCACAGACAACAACTATTAACTTTGGGCACACAAAAATAAACATCCAACTACTCAAAGGCATGGAAGAGCAACCAAAAGCAGGCAGAGTCTGAAGGGGATTGACTCTTGGGGGAAGAGAACAGCAACTAATGAGTTTCTTATTTTTATAGCTGCCAGCCAGAGGATAAGCCCCAGTCTGTAGCATGCAGATGCTAAAATTCTGATTGAAAAATGCACAGGAATTATGGTTTAGAACCACAATTTAGAGTTCAGTATAGCCACACACACACTCAAAAATTAGAGGGAATTCAGGAAAGAAGCCAAGCCAGATAAAAGGGGACCCTAATTCTCTGTGTATACTCTGAGCAAATCTCGGTCCAGCTGAATCATAAACAAATTATTCAATGGGCAAACTCAAGCAGTCTAGCTAAGGCTGAAGAAACAGAATTGAGATGTAAGCTGATGTCCAAGAGACTGAGTTTGTAGTTTGAGTCCAAAAAAGTACATAGCTTGCAAAACCAGACAAAAATTATCGACATTCTTTAGAGGAATATAATCAAATCTAGAGTCTCCAAAACAGGTTGGAGAAGGTATTGTGGATATTATGAAGTAACCTGCATAATATCCACAATATAACTCAAAATTACTTGCATATAAATAGGAAAATATGACTCATTTTCCAAAGAAAAGACATTTTCTAAAGACTGATCCTGAGATAACCCATATGTTGGAATTACTGACAGGATTTAAAATCAGCTATCACTGCACTGTTCAGTAACATAAAGAAAAATATGTCTACATGAATTAAAATATAAATAAATCTTTCCAGTAGAGAGATGTTGTAAGCAGAAAACGAAATGGAAGGTTTTAAACTATAAAATAAAATATATGAAATCAATCATGTGCTTCCAGAAAACATTGCTAGATCCATGTCTTTTAATTAAAATTAACCCTCTCCTCAGGATATGGAGAAATAGGAACACTTTTACACTGTTGGTGGGTATATAAATTAGTTCAACCATTATGGAAGACAGTGTGGCAATTCCTCAAGGATCTAGAACCAGAAATACCATTTGACCCAGCCATCCCATTACTGGGTATATACCCAAAGGATTATAAGTCATGCCGCTATAAAGACACATATATATGTATGTTTATTGCAGCACTATTCACAATAGCAGACTTGGAACCAACCCAAATGCCCATCAGTGACAAACTGGATTAAGAAAATGCGGCACATATACACCATGGAATACTCTGCAGCCGTAAAAAAGGATGAGTTCATGTCCTTTGCAGGGACATGGATAAAGCTGGACCATCATTCTCAGCAAACTGACACAAGAACAGAAAACCAAACACCGCATGTTCTCACTCATAAGTGGGGGTTGAACAATGAGAACACATGGACGCAGGGAGGGGAACATCACACACTGAGGCCTGCGGAGGGCTAGGGGAGGGATAGTATTAGGAGAAATACCTAATGGAGATGATGGGTTGGGTGCAGCAAACCACCACAGCACACGTTCTCTACATGTATCCCAGAACTTAAAGTATAATTAATTAACCCTCTCCTCATTCATAGATTGATTTTTGTATTTCTATTATAGTAATTTTGTATTTCTATTATAGCAGTTTGCAGTATCTGTTCCATGATTTATTTATGTACATCTTTATCTCCCTGATTATAAATTCCTGGCATTATGTATTGAGGACTATGTTTCAGCAACAAAAACCTACTACGAACCCTCTGAACTGACATTGTGAAAAAGTTACCATCTTGGGTACTGGAGTCAGACATACCTGTATCCCGTATCCATACCAGAATTCCTGTATCAGGAATTCTGCTAGACATTGGAGACAGGGCAATAAGGAAGACTTATAAGATTCCTACCTTCTTAGATTGTATAAGTGAGAAAAGGTAGAAATACATTAACCATGTAAAGAAATAAAGTGCTATGAAGGAAATAGACACCAACTGGATAGGAGGAGCTAATTCAGTAACAGTTTAATGAATGCTGGTTATTTTACTATTATTATACCATTTTAAAAAATTCTTTATAGTACTATACCTGTGCTTTGTAGAACATATATTCTTAATAAGTATGTGTTAAATTTACTTTCCTGTGGCTTAATTCGTATTGGGTAACACGAAAGAAAGGATCATGTGTTACATGATGTGTTCATAATCAGGCTGGCTCAACCCACATTTGCCACGTGTACTCTTTCCCGTCTAAAGATCGAAACTGCTTTAGAAGGAGAAAGTATTTGTTTAAATGCAGCACAATACATTTGTTAATTAAATCTGAAAGAACTGAGATGTGGCACTAAAGGGAGTGACAAATTTGAATTTGAGTAGCCAGCTGTTTTTCCTGGAAGGAGGCTTTAGCAGCTAATCTAGGGAGGGAAGTTCGTTGTTAAAAGCAAACATTAGAATATAATAACCAAACAAGTGGTTTGCCATGTGGTGCATTAATTGCACTAATTGTAGGTTAAGAAGAGATAGATCTCACACTGCTAAATGTTGATTACAATCTGGAAAATGCTGCATAAGAATTGAGCTTCTGATCTTTTAGCCAAGGAGTTTTACTTTTGTTTAAATCTGTTTGGGTATGGGTAGGGAAGCATTGCTAGAAAAACAATTAGTTTGTGACACTAGACCCCTAGAGAGTGTTTTGGGGAACTGCTGTGATTAAACCCTAATGAAACAATTTTTTTTTCTTTTTTCTTTTTTCTCCTTTCTCTTTTGAGACGGAGTCTTGCTCTGTCGCCTAGGCTGGAGTGCAATGGCACAATCTCGACTCACTGCAACCTCTGCCTCCCAGGTTCAAGCCATTCTCTTGCTTCAGCCTCCCAAGTAACTGGGAATATAGGTGCGTGCCACCATGCCCGGCTAATTTTTTGTATTTTTAGGAGAGACGGGGTTTCACCTTGTTAGCCAGGCTGGGCTTGATCTCCTGATCTGGTGATCCGCCCACCTCGGACTCCCAGAGTGCTGGGGTTACAAGTGTGAGCCACTGCGCCCGGCCTTTTACGACATGATTTCAAACAAAACTTTATCCACTCGAGGTCTCTAACACTTACACCCACCTTGCTCTGCAGCACGCCGCACAGTACATTCATACTCACAAATGCAAACACACAGTTATTATTTTCATAATGTTCACAAAACCTGTGCAGCGTTGGGAATTTAAAAGTGAGCACACACATACACACAAAAAATAACAGCACTAATGTTAGTTTTCTTTTGAAAAGCACTAATTTAGAAACACAACTGAATTTTCTCTGCCTAATTTATGTGCAGGTCACTAAGATCCACCAGATTGAAAAATGGACTTTGTTGCTTCTTGTTTGTTTTTTCCTTAGCGGCTAGATTATCTTCAGAACATTTACAGTAAGTGTCTCTAACTAAAAACTGAATCTTAAAATGGACCTCAAGTTTCTTCTGAGGTTTTAAGCGTCCCTTTATGCTCTCTGGTTCACTTACATTTCTATTGTTCTAAGGGTTAAAAACTGCACTATCACAATGACAAGTCTTATTACTCAGTCAAAGTAAATGGATCACCACATAACCTTTCAGAAATGTTCTTCCTTAAGCTATTAAAACATTCCATGCCCTTAGATGACAACAATTTCTCTGCCTTTTGAAATTTCTTTTCTATCCTGCAGAGTTCATAGAGATATGCTTGGTTAAAATCAACTTATATAAAACTATGCACTGTAAATTCTGACACTTCTGTTTGAATCTCTTTTCAAACACTTGTCTTTGCTCACCATAATAGATGTCAGTTCTTCTGATGTAGTTCAAGCATAAGCTTCATATGAAGACTCAGCTATGTCTATTGCATTTCTGAAGCTACTACTCACTGAAGTTTTGTGCTGTTTGACATCAAAGATAGGCAAGAATCACCTGCTGAGTTCACATGCATGGAGCAAAACATCTTCAAATCACTTTTGCTAGACAAAAGTTTTTTTTTTTTTTTATATTAAGCTTTCACTATCATGTGGACTTAAACACAAATGCAGTCCTCGTTAGGGTCGCAACATTGTATTATTAAAATATGCATGGGAAGCTCTGAATTTAGCTAACTTTTAAACTGAAGGTAATTTGTGTAGTTGCTTCAGATTTGAACTGAGCTGCAAAGAATTCAACATCATTCAGACAGTCAAAATGTGATTTTTATTCAATACGCAGTTATTTTGCTCAAAGGTAAAAGCACTTTGAACATTCTCAAACCAAAAGAGAATCTTCTAATATTTTCAACTTTAATAGATGTCCTTGACATCAATTTAAGAGATTATTTCATTCAAAATAAATGCATAGAATATTTTAAATTACATATTTTAATTTTTTTAAGAAAAACAAAAAACCTCTACTTACATTTTAGAGTTACCGTAAATGAAACTATGTATATCTTTTGGAAAACAATAACAGCAATATTTTCAGTTTTTACTAAGTAAAGTAATTTGACATTATTCTTAAGCATCAACATTACATAGCATACAAACAATACTATTAAAGAGATGTGAACATGAAAATTATAACTTGTTATGTCTGTGGTGTTCTAAATAAAAGCTTTAAAATTTGGACTCCCACTGCCCCAGTAATTAAACACAACAGAAAGGTAAGTGAATGATAGTAAAAACAAGGCAAAGACCTGGACTTGCCCAAGGACAAACCTTTTTTGATAAGTTGGTTTTAATATGCTACTAGTTTTTAAATGTTGACTTTCACAGGACAGAAATATTTCAAAACTTTGGGAGGATATTTGTAAACTTCTGTTTGCCATATTTAAATCTCTTTGTTTATGGGTGGAGAAGTATTGCTAGAAAAACAAATTAGTTTGTGACAAACTATATATATTTTTTAAATACATACGTGTATATTTTAAATACAAAATCAATCTCTCTATATAGATTTAAATACATATAGTTTCCTGTAACCATTATATATAAAAGGAAGGGCATTTCTATACAAGAAAGATGAAAGAAAGAAAGAAAGAAAGAAAGAAAAGAAAGAAAAGAAAGAAAAGAAAGAAAAGAAAGAAAAGAAAGAAAAGAAAGAAAGAAAGAAAGAAAGAAAGAAAGAAAGAAAGAAAGAAAGAAAGAAAGGAAAGAAAGAGAGAATCCAGAAAACAAAGAAGTCACTAGACTGTTTTACTTTGTCTGCATCAGTATTTAGGAATTCCTGCTCATGGTTTTCTCTTCCAACCCAGATATGCCCTGTACTGATTTGTGGTCACACATATCAATCAGTTCAAATTGTCTCTGTGGTAAAGAGTTTAAGCACAAGGACAGAAGAAAAAATATGCAACGAATTTTTTCAATCCACAAAAAGAACGCAGTAGAGAAAGAGATAAAATGTCATGTCAGTGTAATCCCTTAGCTAACTAGTCAACCAGAGAATGGCCACTCAAGTCCAGCACCTACGCCTTTCTTTATTGCAGTCACATTTTGAATTATCTTCCTATGCTATAAAAAACTCTGATTAGAGAAATGTTCTCAGTTTTACATCTTGAAAAGGGTATGGGTAGGAGGGGAATCAGTTCAGACATTAGTCAAGGCTATAACAGAGCAAATAAGGAAGGAAAACACCAGAAGAGTTATGAAATGACACTTCAATTTTATTTTAATTTTCTGAAGTTACTATCAGTAAATATACTAAATTTAAATGTATCATTTGTATTTGTTACAGAGACTGTTACAGCTCACCAAAGTTCTTTGTGTACCCAGGAAGAAGTCCAGGTTCTTCGTTCCTTCCTGGGTACATGACTATAATACAGTCTCTCTTAAAATTAAGTGGAGTGATATTATTTAGTTCCAGCCAATGAAGTAATGTTTGCTACTTTCAAACCCATACTTGGGCCCATAAAATCCCTTGGCTTGCTTCCTCAAATTTTCTCCTATTCCAGCTTGAAAGGCATGTGTTGAAAATTATAGTCTCTGGCAGTCCGGGTTCCTGAATGACTGCATGGAAGAGATCACTCCTTGACTTACTTACCTATCAAAAATGGTTACATGAGTTTGAAATAGACTTATATTGTGTTTGTACCATTATACATTTTGGGTTCTACTTGTTACAATATGTAATCTACCATTGATCTACTTGTCAGTATCTTCTAGTGACAGGAGTTAAGCTGCCTATAACCTATAGATTTGAATGTTATTTTAAAATTTTCCAATAAGTTTTACTTTTTAATTAACAAAGGTGTGTGTTTTATACTGGACTATCCTTGAACATTTAACTATCACATAATTATTCTCTCAGTCCTCTTCTGAGAAAAGTAGCCTCTGATGTAAGATGACACTCCACTGACCAGAGCTGGTCAGAGGGGTATTAACACTGCAGCCATCTATCTCCTCTGAGAAACTTGCCACTTAGGCGAATGAGGGGAAAGACTAGGTGAAAATACAGAAAAAAATATAAATAATTACCTAAAGATTATCCAACTCTGATAACAAAGCTATACAGATAGATTCTCCTTCAAAATAAAGTGCAAAGCATGAAAGTTCCTTTTTTTTTTTCTGTTACTATTGTTGTGTAACAAACTACCCCAGAACTTAGTATCATAAAACATCCATTTTACTATGCTCATGGATTGTGTAGGTCTGGAATTTGAACAATTGGAGAAAGGATGAATGTTCTCTGTTCCATAATGACTAGAGTCTCAGATGGTAATGTTTAAAGGCTGTGAGTGCATTAACAGCTAAGAGTTAGAATCTTATCACAAGAATTCAGTGAGATGAAATATTCAAAGTCCTTTCCACATTGTCTAGAAAACAGAATGCAATCTCTGAATAGTAACCATTATTATTACCCATGAAAATGAGTAAGGAGGCCAGGCACTGTGCTATAATCCCAGTGCTTTGAGAGGCTAAGGTGGGAGGGTAGCTTGGGGCTAGGAATTCCAGACAAATCTTGGCAACATAGGGAGACCTGGATCTCTACAAAAATGTAAAGTTAGTCAGGTGTGGTATCACACATCTACAATCCTAGTTACTCAGGAGGCTGAGGTGAGAGGATCACTTGATCCCAGGAGTCCAAGGTTGCAGTGAGCTATGATCTTGCTGCCACTGCTCTCCAGCCTGAGAGACAGAGGGAGAATCTGTCTCTATAAAAATACATACATACATACATACATAATACATACATACATACATAAGGGTAAGGTATACTCTCCCTCAGGAAGATCGGTTTAGGAAGAGATAATGAATATGCTTTATTAATTCATAATGAATATATCTAATTAAAACAATGTAAAATCGTTACAGTTTTTACATTGTGATCAGTCACAACTATATAATAGCAATATTTAAAAAGTGTTAAAGTTCTCAGGGTGGGTTCCTTACTCATAATCCATTTTCCACTTACCTGCCAGAGGCATCCAACTGACACACTATCTCACTACCCAAAATCTATTAGGGTAAGTGCAATTGTTTGGCACACTAGGTATTCTGTGATCTAATTTTATGTCTCCTGCTTCCTCTACTCTTCCACTCTCCCATTTAGTTTACATTGCAACCTTACAGAAATATTGTCCAGTTGCATTCTGCCAAGTTCTTACTCATCTCCTTCTGTCTGGATGTGCTTCTCTACTCTTGTCATACTCTATTATTTTATCTTATCGTTTAGCCTCAGCATGATCTTTTCTGGAAAGCCTTTTGCTATGTACCACTGAGGCAAGCATGGATTCTCACCATCTCTATTGGGACAGCTTGTATTGACTCTACCACAGAACTCCACATAGTATAGAAATTTTATTTTCCATTGTAGACAGTAAGCTCCCAATGGACAAGGATTATTCTTTTATTCATTTATGTTCAGAAAAAAAATTGTTTACAATCTTTCAAAGAACATGGTGGGGAGAGTGAATACTTTTTTTTTACACATACAGTTTTCTAGGTGCAAAACGGTATATAATTTATCAGAACTAAACACATGTTAAAGCATATCTAAGAAGGCCAAACTTAATATACTTTAGTCATTTCTTACAAGATTTGGTTTGAAAATGTTGGCATAAAGATAAATACCCTATGTTGAGAAATATGACTATGCAGAACATTTGTGAAACTTTTAAGTTTTGTGACGTTAATAAAATGATCTATATTCACATTCATTATATTTTTTATTTAGGAAACTATATTTTTTCAGATTCTTAAATATTTAATAACAATAATAATGTAAATATTTTAATGCACACTCTCTTGTCTTCTATGGATTTTCATTGACAAATTGGCACTGTGTACTGAAAATCTCTTAGATATATAAAACTTAAACTTTAGTGATCAGTAGACTATCAAAATGATGCATATTTTAAATGAGGATAGTGATGAAAGAAGCTTAAGCTGTTACTATTTTGTTCAAGGTAGACTATTAAGTAATTTTTTTTTTTCAAGTAATATGTCTCTGTAACAGGAATTAGCTCACAGGTGGCTCAGTAAACAGAAAAATGATGTTAGTATAAAGAATAGTTTTCGTGTCACATTACTATTTCATGCCACATATAGCATTAGCAAAAGGCAAAGCATTCTAAGTGCAACTACCAGTAAAACTGAATGTACTGCTGTACTCAATGCCGGACCATTTGGCATTCTTTCTTTCCACTCAATTTGGTCACATGATTTGTCTTGGAGAAATTTGTATTTGGATTTTTCTTGATTTTGTGCACTCTGCATTTGTCTCCATAACAACCTCAAGACTTTCTTTTTCTTTTTTTTTTTTTTTTTTTTTTTTTTTTGAGATGGAGTCTAGCTCTGTTGCCCAGGCTGGAGTGCAGTGGCCGGATCTCAGTTCACTGCAAGCCCCGCCTCCCGGGTTCACGCCATTCTCCTGCCTCAGCCTCCCGAGTAGCTGGGAGTACAGGTGCCCGCCACCTCGCCCGGCTAATTTTTTTTTGTATTTTAGTAGACACGGGGTTTCACCGTGTTAGCCAGGATGGTCTCCATCTCCTGAACTCGTGATCCGCCCGTCTCGGCCTCCCAAAGTGCTGGGATTACAGGCTTGAGCCACCGCGCCCGGCCAAGACTTTCTTAAATTTCCTTCCAACAAGCTACCTTCATCTGTTTTTAAATATAAAGTCCTACATTGCCATGTTATTTCTTTAATTTATTGGGGTGTGACATATCTTTTAGGGTATATTAGTGTGTTCTCAGAGTTGTTATTATTTTTGCTAGTGATACGGAAACAGAGTTGCCTAGAGTTTCAGTGGTTCACCCCTATTCCTCTTTTTCCTCTAAGTATAATTTTACTAAATGCAAGTTTTTCCAGAATGCCTAAATCACTTTTAAACACAATGCCTTTACTGCATGCATTGTTTCATCTATACATTACAGATGAAAGACATAAAGGACAATGATCTACAAAAGTTAATATTCACAACAAATATATTAAGAACTTTGTAAGAGTTTCTATTTTTAAAACCACATTTTATTTGTTGTGAGTAAAATATTCAATACTCTTTAAAATGATTATCACTGAAGGGTCCACTAAACCATTTCTGGATGTCTTATTTTGGATTTTATAAGATAAATTAAGCTGAAATACTTATTTTTATAAGACGTCTGTTAAAAATGTATAGTAATCTGAATCACTGTAACAGAAACTATCATTCAGAATAAAAAATATAAGCAAAAACACACACAAAAATGTAACTTATCTTCTTGCCTTGATCAATCTTTACACTTAATATGCTTGTTTGGTTTCCACATAGTTCAAATATACTAAGAAATATAGTAAGTAATAATAATTTGTTTAATGTATTAAAAAATTGGCAGTGCAAAAAGGGGAAGTAATGACTTTGTTCCCATGAGGTAAGGAATGTGAATAAAATGCGAATCAGTCCTGTAGTCTGCAAGAAAAAGCACAATCCTGCTCTAGAACTGACTTTACTTGCTCAAAACATGCCAATTGTCTGTCTCTGAACCAATCATTGTGGTGAAGGGAATAAGATATGCAGATTAACTTAACCTAATGAGGCCCTCCCCAGCCATATAGACAGAATGGGAGAGGAGGTTCCCAAAAGATATAAACTGTCAAATATATAAAAAGATAATCATCCTCATTTGTAATAAGAGAAACACCAATTAAAACTACAATGAGATATAATTTCTCACCTATCAGATTGGCAAAACTCCAAAAGTTTGAAAACACGCTCTAACGGTGGGGCTGCAGAGAATCAGAAACGATCCTACACTGCTGAACAGTGTACAAATAGTTACAATCTCCATAGAATTAACATTATCTTAAAGAAATCTATGTCATTAGATCAGGAAATTCTGCCTCTAAGAAATCTACCACGAAGACGTACCTCTACATGTATGAAAAAAATTCAAAATAATCCAAATGTCCATTACTAGCCATCTGGTTAAATAAACTATGATACATGGACATAATGTAGTATTATGTGACCATAAAAAAAATGAAAAAGGCCGGGCGCGGTGGCTCAAGCCTGTAATCCCAGCACTTTGGGAGGCCGAGACGGGCGGATCACGAGGTCAGGAGATCGAGACCATCCTGGCTAACACAGTGAAACCCCGTCTCTACTAAAAAATACAAAAAACTAGCCGGGCGAGGTGGCGGGCGCCTGTAGTCCCAGCTACTCAGGAGGCTGAGGCAGGAGAATGGCGTAAATCCGGGAGGCGGAGCTTGCAGTGAGCTGAGATCCGGCCACTGCACTCCAGCCTGGGCGACAGAGCGAGACTCCGCCTCAAAAAAAAAAAAAAAAAAAAAAAAAAAAAAAAAAAGATTTCAGTGCACTGATATGGAGTGATATTGGGTATTATTGTTAGGATAGAAAGAATCAAAAGTACTGAGCAATGAATATTTGATGACACTTTTGTGTAAGAAAGAAAATAGAAAAATATGTATTTGCTTACTTTTGTAAGAAACAATGGATGATAGAACCAAAAACAATAAAAATGGTCACCTATGAGGAAAGGAGTTGACAGAGTTGAGATGATTGAAATGACAGCAGATTTCAATAATATATTATTTTATATCATTTTGATGTTTGAAACATACTAAGTTTAAAAATTTAAAGCAAGCTGAAACAAATAAACCAATTATTTACCGAACTGATAACATGGCAACAAAGAGAGAGAGAAGGAAAAATAAATCTTTCAGTATTATCTAAACAGAACGCTGTGACTGTATAACCTTAGTGGCATATATTCTAAGGAGAAAAGAGAATTCAAAGAAATTGTCAGCTTTACTCTGAAGTGAAAATATATAGTTAAAGCAAAAGTAGAAAAATGTTTATAATTATTGAATATGGCCTGTGGCTATGTGGATATTCATGGCAATACTTTCAATTCTTCTGTATACTTGAAATGTTTTATAACAAAATATTGGAAACAAATCATGACCATTAACTAAACCAAGAAGTTTCGAGACATTTTGTGGGTTATCACTTTGTTCCAAAGTAGATATTTTTACAAAGTAGGGTAAAATGTTCTTATATCACATGCTTCAAAAACTAGAAGAAAAAAAAGTTTGCGAGACTTCTTCTCCATATCCTGAATATACTAAATGGCTTAAGTTACAAAAATATGTATCATAGAGTTTTTAAAATAACTCATTGCCTGAATAGTAAAAATTAAAATTGTCTTTCAATGAAGGAGATCATAAATATAAAGATGATACAGAAGACATTTGCAATATTAAAAACAACAAAGCATTAATATCCCAATTATAAGGAGTTCCTGACAATCAACAAACTACACAGGAATTTCATGGGAAAATCAGTAAACCAGCCTAAGCAACATGGCGAAATCCCACCTCTATGAAAACACAGAATTAAAGAGGAAATTAGAGGTTGAAGGAAGAAAAGTTGAGTGAAAAACTTTCCAGCCTTAGAACAGTACTTCATGGATAAACATGTATGAGGGGGCACTAAGAAAACCCATCAGCCTTTGCTCTGGTATACAAACATTCTGGCAAAGCCCGCTAGCACCATGCATTTGGAAGAGGCACCCTCTGGCATGATGGGAGCTAAACTGAAAACTAGAGCTATAGCATGTGTGCGCCTATAGTCCCAGCTATTTGGGAGGCTGAGGCAGGAGGATCACTTGAGCCTTGGAGGCAGAGGTTGTAAGGAGCCGAGATTGTGCCACTGCACTCCAGCCTGGGTGACAGAGCAAGACCCTGTCTCAAAAATTGTTTTTATTTTAAAAACAAAAATAAAGGAAAAGAAAATGAGCAATATAAAGGAACAATTTACAGAAGATGAGATACAAAAGATTCTCAAGATTGTTAGGAATCAAAGACATGTTAATTGAAACCATAAGGTAATACTTGACCACGTTTAGATTCACAAGTGCTGAAAGGGTTGTAGAGATATAACCTGCTCCACCATCAGCAGGAATGTCAACTGGTGCAAGCATACTTTAAACACTGAAAGTCATTTCACTCCAGGTTTACATCTCAAAAAATTCTAACATGGGGAGTACGTAAAAGTATGTTCCTTATAGTCAAAGGCGTAAGTCAGCTATTAGGTACCATTATTACAAATGTACACTTATTTTTAAAACATTAAAAGATTTCATTGCTGGTGAGATGATATATATATTTTTGTAAATTATAAAATATATGAATATATAATTTTACATATATAAATTATATAATTTTATAAAATTATAAAATATATGAATCATTGAATATTACATTTATCTGAGTAAGTGAAGTTCCCAACATTTGGTTGTTTCTGTATCTTTGATCAGTTAATTTATTTATTAGAAGACAGCCTATCAAATTCCTTTTCCAGCTCACTCTGAATAAATAGCTCACAAGTATCATTCAATTACAAATCATTTGGGTCACATGAATTGTCATGCTTTCTACTCTCCAAGGTGGCTTACATAGACCACATGAGAGTACCTGAAGTGCAGGAACGCTTTCAGGCATTGTCAGTAAGCTTTTTTTTTTTTTTTTTTTTTTTAACTACAATCTCCTGCAAAGCCCACTAAAGCTTCTTGCAGCCTGCTTTAACAGAGAGAGAGACCTTGCTCACAGGTTTCTGGGACAATAAATTGTCTGTGGTTCCAGCCTGAAGGTTTCTTGGTCCTACAAAATGATGCAGATTGTCTCCTGGCTGTCTATACTTTTCCCTCTGTTATGCAAACTTTAGTCCGCTGCCAATAAGAAAAAATGCCTTTCGGAGATGGATTTTCAAAAATGTATTCTTCTGTTTCTCCTCTTCCAGAGACCCCCACATGCATTCAGGTTGCTGGCAGATTTCTGCGTGAAGAACACAGCTTATTTTCAATATTGCAGCTGCTCACAGTGATTGGTGCTCACCATTTCTGTAGTAAGATCTCTACCACTGGGACCAATTTTCATCTCTCTCTCTCATGGTGCCTCAGCCTCTAACAAAGGGTCTAGCCTCTGCCTAAGTGTTTTTGCTTATAATCATTTTTTATAGAAAAGTCTTCAATTAAGGGAATCAACATGACATTAATTTATTTGCATTTAGGGTCAATGATGCATTCAATACCAAAATACTAGGATGACTTCTCTGTTTTTCTCCATCTTCATTCTTTCCAAGAGAGATCATCTATTCTCATAACTTCAATTATCACCTCTACGAAAGTATGCATCCTGTCTTCTGAACTCCAATTAACCCCACTGGACTTCTTTTTGCTCCTGAGAAATCTCTTGTTCAATCTACTGAATCATACTACATTCCTTTTAGATGGTGTGTCTTCACCATAAATGGAACATCTGTAAAACCTAACTCATGGTCTCTCTCTAACCCACCCAAATCAGTTCGTACTCTACTATCATCATCAATTATACCATCGTTTTTCTCATTGCCATGACTATCCTAAATTATATCACTAAGTCTTGTCAGTTATTCCATTGACTCGTCTCCTTATCTAGTTCTTCTGTCTTCCCACTAACACAACTGTAAGTTCAAGCTTTCTCCATCTCATTTGGATTATTCTCATAGTTTCCCTATTGGATTCCAAGTCTCCATTCTTTCTGAGTTCTTAGCCAATGTAGTCCAAAGTGGAAGAAGCTGGTGGTGCTATCAGTTTAGGCAGGCAAGCAGGCAGGTTCAGAGGCCTGGCATTCACAGCCAGAGAGCAAGAAAAGAGTGCTAGCGAGCAAAATTGAATTATCATATTATAAGGCCATTTGCATTCTTCCACATTTTATACCATTCAGCAGCTTTAGTCATTCCTAGCTGCTTATAGTCAAAATAAGAAATAAAGCTAGATTTTTCAAGGCAGTCCTACTCCTGGTTGAGAAAAGGACAGAGATTTAATAATCAAATCATATTACTGGTAGTTTTTTATTGCTTACTACATTAAATCTAAATATTGTTGCCATCAGTTCACAGCTCTGGATAATCTAGCTCATCTAGACACGTCCAAATCTATTTCTTAAAACTTTCCAAAATGTACCTTCCACCAAATCACCTTAGTCCTCTTAATGCCCTGCATGATAATCCAATTTCCATCTTTGCATCCCTTTATACTTCTTTCTGCAGAATGCTCTGGTATTTTTCTCCATCTAAATATATCCTATTTATTTCCCAAAGCTCAATTCTAGAGTATCTTTTCTAATGAACCTTTCTTTAGGTGTTTTGTCCAACATTAATCTTTACCTTTATGTGTTCTACTCTATTAATTTATGTCACATATTAAATATTATCATTATTTATTCAGTGAATCCATGGACATGTACTGAGAATATGGTACAAGATTCTGAGTCTGTATAATCCAAGATATAATCCTTATTGTTAAGAAGACAACAATATCCTTGATGATAAATCATAGAGAAAATATCTATGGATATTTAATATATGAAATATATATAATAATAACAAAGCCAATTCTACTTCTTAGGGATGATAGATTTATGGAAATATCTACCCCAAAAACTGGGCATTAAAGAGCAAGTATCATATTTTCAGGTTCACCAGAGGAGTAAAGAACAGTCCAGGAAGAATGTAATTATTATTTCAATGTGTACTCCATATCCTCCTATCTTTCATTCTTACTTTTCTATATGACCAGCAGAATACAAGAAAGAATAGAACAGACAAATGGTAATCTGAGTGCTTTTCATACACAATGGAATAAACTACCAGGCCTCACATGGAAAATGAATGCACCAACGGACATTTATTTTGACTGAACTGGCCAATATATAAGCTGATTAGCTAAATCAGTTGAAATACAAATAGATACAGCCAAGCAGAGCCCACTGGCCACCTATGAGTATCAGGAGGAGGTTGAAGGATGATAGTAGTGGGGAGTATCTGTGGAATTGCTATGAGAGTCTCTTCTGTAGTGAGCAAAAACACTAGCATTATTTTTTAAATCTCCTACTCATGTCTCCAGGAAGATTACAAAGTATACAAGTAATAAAACTCTCTAGTTATACATAACAATGAAGAGACACTATTTATTGAATTCTAGAGTGCTTGAGCAGTCAGTGCAGCTTAGAAAGAATGCTTTCTATGAAAGAAGTATTAAGCACAAGGGCTAGACTACTGCCCCAAAGACTGGCATGTGAGACAACTCATTTGGAAGTAGAGTGGAGTTTAGAAGGCAATGGCTTTAATTCAGTGACTTCCTGTAACTTCATAACACTTCAGTAAAATTACTAGAAACATGAGACATTGTCTGTCATTGAACTTCTCATCGAAAATGGGGAAGAGACTGAGCTGCATATTTCTATGTTTGCGCCAGGGTAAAATCTAGACAGCATCCTTGGATACAGAAGCATATAGGTAGAGAAAGGCAGTGGAAATAAGATATAAGTAAATCAAAAAAGCATTGGGAGGAATATGAACTATCATAACTCTATGAATAGAAGTTGGGACAAGATTTTCAGATATCCAGAGGCAGGAGGATGTAGCCAGCACCCAGGTTATTTATAATCAGAGTTAGAATTGTTGAAGCAACGGTGAAAATGAGAAACATTTTTACTTGATGTTCCCGTCTATATTTTTGTTTAAAGTTCAACAAACTTTAGCATTCTATCAAATTCAAGCTAGTACTTGTTGTTACTTCCATAATTGCTAAAAGGCTACACATTTTAGTGAGTAGTTTGAGAAGACCTCAGAATCTCTTGAGAATCTTTCAGGAAGTCTGTCTAATGCATATTTCAGAAAACGTGTCTTCAGAAATACACTACAAAAACATGTTATGTGTTTGGGAGAAATATCTAAAGCTCTTAAATGCAGGTAGAGTGAATATTTAGAGAATATTTCCCTTTATTATGTGGGCTGAGGAGGTAAATAGCATAGGCCACTGTGCCGCCACTGAAATAACCTCTGAATAGTGATCTAGATTATGAATATAAACATTGATTTTTTTCAAGCTCATTATCTCCAAACATCTCAAAGTTTTCACGAGGCTATTGTTAAAGAAAATGAGAGGAATGAGTGAAAAAAGGAAGAACGAACTAAAAGAAAAAAGAAAGATGAGAAAGAAAACACGTGCCTGCGTTCAATAGGCTTATACTAAACAATATACTATGCTTTTAAAAAGAAATCTTTGTTGTGAAATAAAAAAAATTTTAAGTACTACAGTTTTCATTTTTTTAACAATGTTTTAGATTCTTAGATATACTAAGATATGATGAAGGTGCTAATGGTGTACAAGGTGGGCTCCAACCTAATAATTCTTCCAAAGCAGACTTATAAACTCATTGCGAATCTGAACACTCATAGACAGGAGCTTCTGCAAACTTTCATACCTGGGGGAATCCATCCTCCATGGAGCCTGAAGGCAAATTGATGTGTTGCTGTATTTAATTTTCATCTATCACCATTTTATTTTAAAAATATTTAGGAATAACGTGCCCTTAAACTCGTGATATAACTATTAATTATTCATTCAAACAGTTGCATGGATTGTGTAATGTATGCCACACTATCAAAATCCCTTTTCTATTAAAACTAATAGATTACTAGTAAAATCAGCAAGCAAACAAACAAACAAATAGCTAAATATATACAGGACTTCCACTTCTGAACAAAGTAAAGGAGCAGAGACCAAATTTATTCTCCTGCATCATGCAACTAGAGGGTTGGACAAAATAAATTTAAAAAACTTTTTTTTTTTAAGCTTTCAGCAACAAATGATTGATGAATGTGATCCCTGAATAAAACAGAAAAAAATAAAGTGAACCCTCGATTTTACTGGAGGCAATTTCCAAGCAGCAACACAGGCAGGAGACCCTCAGTGTCCAGATGTCTCACTACATTAAGGAATCACATATTGAAGCTC
The DNA here is from genome assembly GCF_024542745.1 of Macaca thibetana thibetana. NCBI lineage: Eukaryota > Metazoa > Chordata > Mammalia > Primates > Cercopithecidae > Macaca > Macaca thibetana. Next base: position 43,946,466 of record NC_065580.1, read on the forward strand.
TGGGAGAACAAGACAGCTTTGCAGGAGAGACTACTGGAGAGGAGGAAGATACACAGAAAGAGAGCTCTAAATTCTACACAGGGGATACTTTCTAGTTTTTGGCTTTATGCTGAGATGCAAATATGTGAGAGAAACTACCTTAGGCTGGGTAAAGAACCAATGGAAAAGAGTTTTCAGAACAATTCCAGAGGCTGATATCGTGATGGGAATAGTTCATATCCTCACTGGCCTGATTGGAAAGAAATAGGAAAATAAGCAGTATTAGATAAGCTTCTCAAAAGAATATCTCATTCATAGTGGAATGGAATTAGCCTAAGACTACAGACAACTCTGGACCTGACCTAACAAATCTTACAAACAAACTTTGATAGTATTCGTCTGATTCCAAGGAATTTAGTCTTATGCCAGAACAAAATCCAACTCTATTTTGAGGAATATGACAAGGTAAAATTCACAATGTCTAACCAAAAAACACACACACACACAAATTAATAGACCTACAAAGAAACATGAAAATATGATCTATAATTAGCTAAAATAAAGTAAAAACTAGTGCAAAAATGAGAGACATGATAGAATAGTAATAAAAGAGGACATTGAAGGAGCTACTATAAAAATGCTACATATATTCACCTATGTAGCAGAAAACGTGTACATAATGAAGAAAAATGAAATATATCAAAAAAGCAAAAAAAGAATATCTTGAGTTTTAAAAATGTATAATATATGAAATGAAAACACAGTGGATGCAATTAATAGTATATGAGACATTATGAAGATCAGGGCATTTCTAAACATAGCAATATAAACAATCCAAAGTGAAATAGAGAAAAAATGACCACAAAATGAACCAAGCATTAATATTCAGTGGGAAAATATTAATTATCTGTTTCTCATAATTAGAGCTCTAGAGGAAGAGGTATTGAAGGCAGAAAAAAATATTTAAAGAAATAATGGCTAAATATTTTCCAAATCTGATGAAACTATAAATTCATACATCTAAAAATTCAACAAGCCCCAGACAGAATAAACGTAAGTAAACTACTCCTAAACACATTATAGTTAAGTTGCTGAAAACAGTTCTAAGTTGAAAATTGTTTGAAGCAACCAAATGAAAAAAGACATCAATGTTTCGAGGAAAGAGATAAAGATTTACAGCCGATTTTTTGCTGGAAACTATGCAGTACAAAAGACAATAAAATAATACCTTTAAAGATCTGGTCCAAAAAATTTATCTGTTAATCAAGAAGTTTTAAGGAGTAAAAATCTCATTCAAAAATGAAAGCAAAATAAAAAATATTTTCAGGCCAATACACTGAGAGAATTAATCACGAACAGACCTGTATTATAAGAAAATCATAGTAATTCTTCAGGGAGGAGGAACATTGTAGCAGAAAAAATTCAATCCACACAAAGCATGAAGAGCACCAAAAATGGTAAATATATAACTAAATAAAAATGTTTCCATTGAATAATTTTGCTAAGGCAATTAACTAAAGCAGGAATAATAGCAATATAATGTGGGTTTTAGAACATTTATCAACATGGATGAGTCACAAAAGAATCATGCTACATGAAAGCAAACAGAAACAACAGATTGCATCATTCAGTTTTTATTAAATACTAGAAAATGCAAGGCAAGAGTAAACAAAACAGATAAGTTGTGGCCAGAGATGGGCCCTGGGTAGGGGATTGACTGCAGAGGGATATAAGGGGAATTTAAGGATGTTGGAAATGTTATATTGTCATAATTGTAGCAGTGGTTAACTATCTACCAGTACTCACAAATCAAATTGTCACTTACAATTGGTAAATTTCTATATGTAAGATATACCTTTGTGAAACATATTTTTAAAGAGTAAAAAATAAAAAGGCCACTGGTCTAAAAAGAAAGTTGTAAGTCAACAGTTTTACATTTAAGAAAATACTTAACTTTTTTTAACTGACAACTTTTTTTTTAGTGATATCTGATTTTTGGACTGATTTGACTGTTCATCAGTCAAACTATTCAAACAAATTTGTGGATATGAATATAATCTTAATACAGAATGATTTTTTACTCAATGTATGCTGAGGTTGCTAAGTTATAAATGGGCTATATGTAAATGAAGAATATATATATATATTCTTCATTTTATATATATATAGAGAGAGTTATATATATAGAGAGAGAGAGAGTTAAATCTAACAGAGGAAATTAAAGGTAAAATAGAAAGCTAATCTATCTTTGTTTTCTCCCCAGTCTTACCTACTTTCTAAGGGTAGTAACAATCTTGATAGAGTCAACTAATAAAATTTGGTTGAAAATTTGACTACCGTATATAGACACAGGGTTGAACATATTTTCATATTTAAACATAGAAATAAAAGTTATCATCTGAAAAATCCTATCCAAAAACTTTTTCACCTCAGCAACATTCATTTTTAAAATGTATAAATCCTTTGATCACTTTAAGGTTGGGAGCAGAGTTCAACTTAGATAGTTTTAAAAGAGTCCAGGTGTTAGCCAGTGTTGACTTGTCTTAGAATAACAGGATAGGACAGATTCCAGACGGATTTTGATGCTGAGCTCACAGAACTTGCTGATGGCTTAGATATGGGTGTGGCTGAAGAACTGGATAAACGGTGGTTCCATTTTCTGAATTGGAAGAAAATGGCAGAAAATTTGGGAAAGGTAAGTCAAGAGTTCTTATTGAGACATCTTGAATTTGAGATGCTCATTAGATTTGCAAGTGGAGAGTCACAAAAGCTAATGAAAAATAAAGCCTGCTGTTTAGGAGAAAGATGGCAACTGCACATATAAGTTTAAAAGTTTTTGGTTTATAGGTAGACTGTCCGCTCAATTGTGTCTCCCACCCCAGCTCCCAAATTTGTAAGTTGAAGTCCTATCCCTCAATATCTTAGCATAAATAGAGATAAAACTGAAGAGTTGATTAATTTCAAACGAGTTCTTTAGGGTGGGCCATAATTAAATCCGACTGGTATCCTTATAAAAAGAGGAGATTAGGTACAGACACAGCCATACTCATGTTAGTATATACATAGAGAAGGCAGCCATCTATAAGCAAGACATGTTGTAGGAGAAACCAAACCTGTGATTCCTTGATCTTGGACTTCTAAGTTTCAGAACTCTGAGAAATAAATTTTCATTATTTAAGCCACCTAGTCTGTGGTACAGATGCTCCTCACTTTACGATGGGGCTATGTTCCATTAAAACCATCATAATCCGAAAATATCATAAGTTGAAAATGCACTTAATTCAACTAACCTACTGAACACCATAGCTTAGCCTAGCCTACCTTAAATGTGCTCAGAACACTTACATTAGACTACAATCAGACAAAATTGCCTAACACTAAGCCTATTTTATAATAAAGTGCTGAGTATCTCTTGTAATTTATTAAATACTCTACTGAAAGTAAAAAATAGAATGGTTTTATTGGTAATTGGAGTAGTTTATACTGAATGTGTGTTGCACACCACTATAAAGTAAAAAAATCTAAGTTCAACCATCGAAGATAGACTGTATTTTGTTACAGCAGCCCTAGCAAACTAATACATGGCTATGGCCTAAAGACACTGCATTGAATAAGATCACCTAGGAAACAAGTGTTGACAGAAAAAAGTAGAGTTCCAGAGGCTGAACTTTAGTGTATTCCAATCATTACAGACCGGAAAGAAAAAGAAGAAGAAGATACAATAGAGACAGAATGGGTAACTTATCAATTATACAGAAAGAAAAAGTGTGGAGTCCTGGAAACCCAGTGAAAAAAAAACAAGTTTCAAAGAGGGAGTGATCAACTCTACTGAATACTAAGTGGTCAGGTAAAATCTAATTTAAAAAACGACCTACTGATTTTGCCAGGTCAAGGTCATCACTGACTTTGACAAGAGAAGTTTCATGGAGTAGCTGGAATGGAAACCTGACTGGAATTGGTTCCAAAGAGACTGTAGTCAATTCAGTCTCTCTCAAAACTCCAGTATAACTTCATGAAAAGGATTTTTTAAAACTATAAAACCATAACAATTGGGTGAACGTGAGAGAAGACAACAGTAACATGATTTTAAAAACTAAAAAGCAGATGGAGAATTGGTAACTGACTTAATAGAACAAAGAAAGCCAAATCCTATGCCAGCATTGAAGCAGACTGATTGGAGTTGTACTTTATAATGAGCAGTGAGCTTAGGAATTTTAAGTGATTTTGAAGGGAGTGGTTAAAATAAGAAGACAGTATGAAAGTGGTTGGAGACCCTATTATTCCCTCCCCTTCTAAGCTGGAAGAAGACCTGGTGTCTATTCTCAGAAGATATTAAAGCATAGGTAATTGCAACCATCAAAGGCATAGGATGACCATTTACCTACTGAATGCTAAATGTAACACCTTCCAGTGCCCTTCCCCCATTCAAGTTCCAGAATGCTGCTAGCCCAACCCTTACCCTCCAAAGAGGACCCTGAGGACTCCTCTCTGGGAAATAAATCATCCCAAAAGGAAACACCTAAGGGTAATGACCATGGGGGTGTTGGGGTGTTTGCCAGCAAATGCTCCATCTTAGATCACCCTTTAGGAAACACTTCCAACTTTCACTACCTATATACATACAAATACTATGACTTTTCTACCATCTCCTTAGACTCCCATTCGTAAATCAGAAGCAGACAATCTAAGATTACCAGACAACTGAGAAAAGTCTGTAATGAGATGGAGAAACAAACGACATAATAAAGCATCCTCAAGGAAACAGACCATGCAGGAAGAAAATTAAATGGAGAATGCAGGATAATGGCTGTCACTAGATATAGAAAAGTTCATATAAGAGCTGAGTTACCCATAAATAAATATAAAGAAAATTTAAAAAGTTTGACACCTGTCATCACTAAGATCCTTGTTCCTTCTTTTTAACTGAGGGTGAAAAGCCCAAGTGAACAAAGTTTACACATTTTTAAAAATCTATTCTTGTCGTGTTCCTTAGTGATGTAATCCTGCACTTCCCACCAGAATTAGCTAAGGAAGTTCATTTTTTACTTTGGCTTTTTTCAGTACTTCTGATCAGCCACATCATACCTCCTTAGAAGCACCTTCAGAAACTCATGGTCAAGCTCAAGGTTTGCAAAGCCTTTCTGACTCCAAAGTTTGGATAAACCCCACCCCTTCCCTCTGTATACTCAGATGAGTATGGCTATGTCTGTGTCCTAATCTCTTTCTATAAGGGTACCAGTCAGATTAGATTATACCCCACCCTAAAGAACTCATTTGAAATTAATCACCTCTTCAAAAGCTTAATCTCTGCTGGACGTGGTAGTTCACACCTGTAATCCCAGCACTTTGGGAGGCCAAGGCAGGTGGATCACCGGAGGTCAGGAATTTGAGACTAGCCTATCCAACATGGTGAAACCCCGTCTCTACTAAAAATACAAAAATTAGCCAGGTGTGATGGTGTGTGCCTGTAATCCCAGCTGTTAGAGAGGCTAAGGCAGGAGAATCGCTTGAACCTGGGAGGTGGAGATTGCAGTGAGCCAAGATGGCGCCATTGCACTCCAACCTGGGCAACAAGAGCAAAACTCCATCTCAAAAAATAAAACAAAAATAAAAATATAAGCTTTATCTCTATTCATGCCCATTCTGAGGTACTGAGGGACAGGACTTCAGCTTATGAATTGGGAGCTAGAAGTGGCAGCTATGTCCTACAGTTATTAATTCTGTGTTATCTCAGCTTTCCCATTTAGCTTTTCACTCCTCTAACATCTGTGCAATTAATTGTGTATATTAAGCTCCCTCATTTTAAAATACCTAGTTTGGGGCCGGGCGCGGTGGCTCACACCTGTAATCCCAGCACTTTGGGAGGCTGAGGTGGGCGGATCACGAGGTCAGGAGATCGAGACCATCCTGGCTAACACAGTGAAACCCTGTCTCTACTAAACATACAAAAAATTAGCCAGGCGTGGTGGTGGGAGCCTGTAATCCCAGCTACTTTGGGAGGCTGAGGCAGGAGAATGGCCTGAACCCGGGAGGCGGAGCTTGCAGTGAGCCGAGATCACGCCACTGCACTCCAGCCTGGGTGACAGAGTGAGACTCCATCTCAAAAAAAGAAAACAAGTTTGGGCTGGGCACAGTGGCTCACACCTGTAATCCCAGGACTTTGGAAGGCCAACATGAGTAGATTACTTCAGGCCAGGAGTTTGAGACCAGCCTGGCTAACACAGTGAAACCCTGTCTCTACTGGAAAAAAAAAAAAAAAGGCCAGGTATGGTGGTGTGCACGCCTGTATTCCCAGCTATTCAGGAGGCTGAGGCATGAGAATCATTTGAACCTGGGAAGCAGAGGTCGCAGTGAGTGATGACACCACTGCACTCCAGCCTGGGTGACAGAGTGAGACTCTGTCTCAAAAATATAAAATAAAATACCTAGTTTGCCTTTTCTTTATTGACTGAACCCTAACTGATACAGGGAAGGCATGGTAAAACTGATATATCCACACGTTTCTGGTGTCAGCATACATTTGTGCAAAATCTTTTGGAAGGCAAATCAGCAATACCTGTCAGGAGCCAACATAATGTTCAATAACTTTGGTTCACTAATCCTGTATCTGTCAATCAGCTGCAGTAACAAGCAAACCCCAAATCACAGTGACTTATAATATGCCATTTCTTTCTCAATACACGTGATTGCTGTATAGACTACAGTTTTGTTTCCACCTGTAGAACTGCTCCACATGCATTCTTAATCTAGGGCATGAGCTCAAAGAGGAGCATTGTTCTCATGACAGAAGTGCCAACGCAAAGCACATAATCTCTTTTAAAACTTCTGCTCAGACCTATCATACTGTTACTTCAGCTTCTGTTTTATTGCCCCAAACAAGTCATATAAACAATTCTGACAGTGATGCAAAAACTTTTTATACTACCTATTAGGAAGGTCTCTCAAGTCATGTGGAAAAGAGTATGGACGTATAATCCTTCCACAAAGAAGGAGCAGATAGTTGGAGATAATAATTCATTCAACCACACTACTCTTGGTAATTTTTCTAGTTTAGGCAAGTTCTAAATAACTCAAAAACCTAAAATACTGTATTCACAAAAATGTTGAATGCCACATTAATTAATAAAATTTGTAGACATAATATGGTAAAGGCAACACAAATTTAGTTCAAAGCAAAATACATTATAAAATTATTTAAAATGATAATGTAACTAGAAGTAAAATGATTAGAAAGTCACTGAAAAAATAAAAACATTTAAATATTAATGTAACTTAGAGTATATTTTATATATAGGGAATGACTAGACATAAACTAAAAATGAAAACAAAGAATTAAAAAAGGATGTGTTGTTCAGAATGGTTGTAGATTTTTTTAAATTTTGCTTATTATTGATAAAATTATGATTTTATAATAAATATAAGTAGAATAATAACTTTTATATTTTAAGAAACCAAATTCCTCCAAATATATTTTGGGTTGTCCGTTTATAGCACGCAATATTCATTAGAACAAGAAATAGGAAGTTTTTCTCCTTTACAAATAAATAAAAATAGATCTAATTAAATGCATGCAACTTTTCCAGTTGAAATCTCTAGATAAATCAAATCTTTTTTCATATGGTTAGTGTGGTCAGATCTGTGCTAAGTGCAGGAAATAGGAACACAGCTCCTGTCATTCAGATGATCGGCTATAATTAATTTTGTTGTTGTTGTTGAATGAAATATCTGTATAACCATTGCTTTGATTCTTTGTAATTCAGATTTGATTAATACTATTAAAATAGAATATTACTACTTTATATTGTATTTAAGGAGATCTATTTATATCCTCCTTATTAAGGTGAAAGTAAGATAAAGTAATTAATGATGAAGTCCTAATGAAAAACAGAACACTTCTTTTTTACAAAGTATCAAATCTTTTAAATGAAAAGTATGATTATATTCCTCTGATGCAATGTATTGAGATTGTTTGTTGTATATAGTCAGAACTTACTGTAACAATGTATTTATTTTAACAAGGAAAATTAATAGTTCTTTTATAATTCATTTATCATGGTGATATTTTTCATTAGATAAAAATATTTCCATATATTGGAAATATACAAAAGCTACCAACAATTTGCCAATATATAACGAAAACAGGGGTAGTTAAGTTTTACAATTTAAGTCAATTATTTTTAATATTATAATGAATGCTTTTTGTCAGGATTTTGGCAAGGTTAAATATTCCGAATATGATATCATGCATTCGTTCTCATCTTACCAATAAAATGAGATTATACATTGTTAATTTTATAAAGTCTTTTTATTCTCTCATATTGACAGAGGATCTGTTAGTAAATCACCTCATCCAGTATTCTAAGTAATCCATTCGTGGCCTGAGCTAATGCAACTACAAATACAGATATTCCTTTTCCACCAAAAGGATTAGGTCTATAATTTGTTTGTTTTTTGTTCAATGAGCAGAAAACACTAATGTTATTCTTTCATTTTTAAAACTATTTACTGGCTATGTTTATCCATTAAAGTCATTGAATAAAATCTCTGTATGACAAATCCTGAATTCCTTCCAGGTATTTTATTTCATTAGAGCCACAAAGTTTTAACTCTCTGATTCATTAAGGTTTACCTAGAGTTGTCATAGGGAACCACACAGAGTGAATTTAATCCTCATTCAAATAGGAATATTCACCATGTCCAAAAAGAACTGATTACTATTGTTCAATGAAAGAAATCTAAGTGTCTATTTCAATTGTGTACATAAAAATACAGGTATTATCAGAATTATGCTCACTTCTACCTGTCATGATATGAAAAGGAACTTGGAAATTTAGGGAGAGAACTTGAAATGGAATGAAAAGTTGCATAGATGATTATCCTTTTAGTTTCATGTAGTCACATTTCTAAACAAGCTTACAAAATGATTTCTTCTATTTCTAAATAACACAAATAAATACACTCAATATTTTATTTTTTCAAAATATTTCATCAATTCACAAGTTGATTCAAATAGAAAATCTACATCAAGATAACTATGTAAAAACTTACTATGAGAATCTAAATCTTAATGAAAATCTTCAGAACTGCAAAGTCTAAATTATACAGTGCTTATTTTTCAATTTCACCACTACTCTGAGAAAACACATGGGAAAAATCTAAATCTAAACAATTTCACTCATTTCCTTCCAAACCATTATTTATATAAAAGTAGAAGTTTTTGCTAATATTCTTAAACAAAAATTTTCTTGGCTAAAATATTATCATAATAGCTGAAATTAAGGACATAAAAGCTAAATTTTCACAGGTCAGAATAAAAGTAAGTTTACTTTTTAATAAATACTTTAGTAAATGTCATTATTTAAAAATGTTATTCTATTAATTTTAAACATTATGAATATTTATTTTTATTTAATCTTCCATGTTTATAATAGAATGCCTCATTAACAGCAGAATGTTGTACTGGGACACAGTGAAATAACTCAGAATTATTTTTTAACTGACATGTAATAGGTCTTTTTGATCTAATACCCGAGGATTCTCAAGGAAAAATAAGAATCTAATCTGAATTAGCCCTGAATAGACATTGGCAACTCTTAGCATGTTGTAGGACAGTTTAGTAATAGGTTTAGCCAAAAGCAAATTATTTACCTGACCCCACATTTAGAAAATACATTTTTATAGAAAACATTGGATCTTACAAATAGTAGTAAAAAACAAACAAAATGTAGGTGTTGACCAAGTTGTACCTATTACCATCTCGGGGGAGACAGAGTCCCACAGCACAGACGATAGCAAACAGCATAGCAACACCTACCACCAGGAACAGTAGTCCCGACATGTCTACCCATTTCATGGTTTTCAGGTGTCAGGGCCACCAAGAAAGACGTGACTCACACAGATACTGGATGGAGCAACACTTTATTCACACAGAGAAGAAACAGAGCAAGATCAGCTTCAATACTGAACATTATCCTCCCACAGTCAACAGATCTTGCTCAGCAGCCACCACAACAAGATGGTTTGCGCTGACTCCTCTTTTGCTACAAGCCAAGGACCCTTCCATCTCCACTGGAGGAGATATACCACATATAGCCGTGGGGTTAGCCAGGTGCCATATGATACACACACTTAGGCAGAACAAAGAAGTAGACATCAAGTCTGGAACAGGAAAAAATATTCCAAAACAAAGAGTTATGTCCAGCACAGGCAGCCATCTTCGCCTCTTTGTAAGGAAATGTTCTAGGTCCATGTTAGGCCATTTGTGTGGCTATAAAGAAATGCCTAAGGCTAGGTAATTTTTAAATAAAGGAGTTTTAATTGGACGATGGTTTAGCAAGCTGTACCAGCATGGCTCCAGCACCATCTGCTCCTGCTGAGGGCCTCAGGAAGTGTACAATCATGGCAGAAGGCAAAGGAGGCGCAGGCATGTCACATGGCAAGGGCGAGACGGGGGAGGCCCCAGACTCCTAAGCCACCAAATTCTTTTAAACAACCAGATATTTTCTTTTATTTTCTTATTTTATTTTATGTATTTATTTATTCATTTATTTTGAAATGGAGTCTCGCTCTGTCTCCCAGACTGGAGTGCAGTGGAGCAATCTCAGCTCATTGCAACCTTCCAGGTTCAAGTGATTCTCCTGTCTCAACCTCCTGAGTAGCTGGGATTACAGGCACCTCCAACCATGCTGGGCTAATTTTTGTGTTTTTAGTAGAGATGGGATTTCACCATGTTGGCGAGAGTGATCTCAAACTCATGACTTCAGGTGATTCTACTGCCTCAGCCTCCCAAAGTGCTTGGAGAGCCACCGCCAGGCCCAGATATTTTAAACAACCAGATTTCACATGAACTAACTTAGAGAGAACTCACTCATCACCAAGGGGATGGTGCCGAGCCATTCACGAGAGATCCACCCCATGATCCAATCACCTTCCACAAGGCCCCATCTCCAACACTGAGGATTACATTTCAATATGAGATTTGGAGAGGACAAACATCCAAACCATATCAAGGCCCAAGGCTCTTTCCTGTGCCACAGTGCAAAGGTCAAAAGACTACACACACATGACTTTCTTTCCCAACAGTAGATTTGACCAAACAGTAGAATAGGAATCAGCAAACTATTGCCTTCAGGCCCTGGCCCATAGCCTGCTTTTGTAAATACACTTTTATTGGAACACACTCATGCCCACTCCTTTCCATATTTTCTACGGATGCTTTCATGCTACTACGGTAGAGTAACGAAGTTACAACAGAGACCTCATGGCCAGCAGTACAACAGGCACTGTCTGGCCCTTTACAGAAAATGTTTGATGACTCCTGGAGTAAAACATTTCCAGCTACCACAAAGAATAGGATTTGTGCATATAATTTTGCTGGTTAGAGATCAAAGCAGTTGAATGTATATTTGCCAACAAATATTCTTTTGGTGTAGTGTATATCACAAGAAGGCAAACCAAAATAATGAGAAACAAAATTTAAATTATTGAATCCCCAAGAAATAATTAAAGTACTTGCAGAATGTATGTCATGGAGAACTTTAAAAACCCAGCAAAAAAAAAATAAATAAAAAATAAATAAATAAAATATATATATATATATATTTATATAGACTTTTACCTGAAGGCAGGAGATGAGTCTGGTTGGCCTTTTAAAAGTCCTTCCAGTCTTGAGTCTGTGATTCTCATCATGGAAGAGGAGTTTTGCTTTTAGTCCAGTCAAATATGTTTCTGCTAACCCCAGAAAATGCTTCTAAATGTACAACGGCTGACATTCTTAAAAGTAAACATGGTGTCTTTTCTTCTGGAAGATGCTATTGTTCAAATAATGACACTTCCTCTGACATTGACAGTGGCGAGTGGAGTAGAATGTCAGACTAAGATAAGAGACTATGTTCTAGTGAAAAATTGGATCAAGATTCCCCTGACACCACATCAGCATTTAAGAGGCCAGACTTACCTGCCATTCCAGTGTGCACTTAAAGGACAGGCATAGAATCAATTAAACCATTACCAAACAGAATTCAAGTATTTTCTTCTTGTTTTTAATGCCAATAGTTAAAATTTTGGTTCTTATCTAATGGTGGTGAACAAACAAAAGGAAAAATAAAACATGCCACGGCCTAAGCAAAGGAAGCAATGTACTTAATATCGTGAAACTAAAAAAATTTTCTTCCCCAACTGCTTTCAGAATTATTGTCTACCTTTTTTACCCTCATTTTTTATTCCTTTGGTGACATTCAAGTCCTAGAAAATGTTTTTGAAAGCAATTATATTTCTAAAGCAAGTTTCCCAAACTCCCACAGCTTAACTTTTCGGCTTAAAATATCATGTTTTAAAAGGTGTTGGCATTCAGTTTTACCTAACAAATAGCTGGATCTTTAAAAAGAAAAAAATCTGACAGTTTAACAAGTAAAAAGTCTGTGTGTGTCTGTGTGTGTGTGTGTGTGTGTGTGTGCGCGCGCGCACACATGCACATGCACGTCTGTGTATTGAGTGGGCTGATTATTTTGCTTTAAACCACTGACATATAAAAACAAATTAAAATTAAAAAAGCCTTACATGAATTATAGACTGCTGCTTCTATTGAGGTTTTTACTGCAAATAATTAAAGAATGTCAGGTAAAATTTGTCCTTTTGAAACTATGGATTTGAAAGGGAAACCTAACACAGTTAAATATACGTTGGTGTTTGCTTTTCTAGTTTTTAAATACAAACTTATTCTCACATTCATCACGTTCATCTACTTGCCTAAATATAAACGGCACATATAAGAAATTCTTCAAAACAAAATAAGAATATTGAAAATAAAACTGAAAATACCTTTCCCTTCTGGCCTTGATGGTATATACGGAATCAGGTTTTCTCCTGCTATAAATAACTAAAAAGTAGATACTAAAATAGCTATTATCAGGCAATAGGCTGTACAGGACTATTAATTATGAAAGAAATAACATAAACGAGGTGAACCTATGGATATCCTAACTTTTTGCCAGGAAGCATTTTGCAAATAAGAGCGTAAGAAGGAAACCCCAGACAGAGCATGGTAATCTTGCCAAATTGAAGAAACAGATTTGAACTTGGAGAGTCTCGAGAGGTTAGAATTTGTGGAGGTTAGAATTTGTGGAGCAGAATTACCAGAGAAGATAAAACTATGTAGAAAAAAAGATTCCAGAAATCTGTAGAGGAGTGTGTTTGAGTCTTCATCTGAATACAAAAATATTTATATGACCAGAGAGTACACAAAGCCAGGCAAGGGCAAGTGAGTATAAGCCAACCAATTTTCAGAACACACAGGACTGGCAACTATTCGAGTTCTGACCAGACAATGTGAAGATGTTTTGAAAACTCATAGCATTTCTTAGAGTTGCTATAAAAGAATGGCTTAGTTGTAAATAAACCTTGAAGTAAACGTTACACCAGACCGATGTTACAAAGCTTAAACACAGGAAGTGATTAAGCTGATCCGCACCTCACTTAACTGCCTGGCAAAACAACATTAACCTTTTTAAAGGAAGTCAACAAAATTCAGACACTCAATATGGCATTCATAATATTCAGCATCTAATGGCAAACTAGTGATAAGAGTTTAAGGGTGAAAATACATGCAGAAAGAGAAGGGGCAAAGTCAGTAGAAATAGACCTAGGAATGACAGATATAAGGGAATTAGCAAAAAGGGGTTTAAAACAACTACCATAAAATGTTCAAGAATTTAAAGGAAAATATGAACATATTAAGGAGAAGATGGTGAATCTACTAGTGATGAAACTATAATTTATGAAAGAAAAATCTCATTTATGTCCCTGATGTCTTTGACTGCATATTTCACACTGAGAAAAAAAAAGTATCAATCACATTGGAAACATAGCAGTGGAAACTATGTACACTGAAGCATATAGGGAGAAAAAAAGTGACAAAAATGAATATTCTAGAACCTAAATGTTAGTTTCTAAATAAGATTCTTTATTAAAAGAAACAGTGTTCCCTGGAGAAATGGCTATTCCTAGGGATAGGGGAAGGAAAATACAAAATGAGCTTGGAGTATCTTGCAGTGCCAAAAATTAAAAGAATTCTCAAAATATAAAGGGATGGGGCATGTTAAAGGGACACAGGAACCAACCTGAAAGGATTCCTCATGGCTAAAATTGGAAGAATATTGGCAGCAAAATAAATATTATTTTGTTCATAGCCAAAAATGTAAAAAAATGTACATGAGACCATATTAATATGAATAAATAATAAATAGAGATAGAAGAAATACCTTTCTTATACAAAAATTCCAAATAATGTATGTAGAAGTCCTTCCCACCCTTATTAAATGAATTTGGGCTGGACTTAGAGACTCTAAAGAAACAAGGAAGGAAAGAAAATGACCATACTACCAAAAGTAATTTATAGATTCAACACTATTCACATCAAGCTGCCAGTGATTTTCTTCACAGAATAAGAAAAAACTACTTTAAATTTCATATGGAAACAAAAAGAGCCTGTATAGCCGAGACAATCCTAAGCAAAAAGAACAAAGCTAGAGGCATCACGCCATCTGACTTCAAACTATACTTCAAGGCTACAGTAACCAAAACAGTATGGTGGTGGTACCAAAACAGATACATAGACCAATGGAACAGAACAGAGGCATCAGAAATAACACCACACATGTACAACAATCTGATCTTTGATAAACCTGACAAAAACAAGCAATGGGGAAAGGATTCCCTATTTAATAAATGGTGTTGGGAAAACTGGTTAGTCATATGCAAAAAACAAAAACTGATACCCTTCCTTACACTTTATGCAAAAATTAACTCAAGATGGATTAAAGACTTAAATATAAAACCTAAAACCATAAAAACCCTAGAAGAAAACCTAGGCAATACCATTCAGGTATTCATCAGCTCATCATCACTGGTCATTAGAGAAATGCAAATCAAAACCACAATGGGATACCATCTCACACCTGTTAGAATGCCAATCATTAAAAAGTCAGGAACCAACAGATGCTGGAGAGGATGTGGAGAAACAGGTGGGAGTGTAAATTAGTTCAACCATTGTGGAAGACAGTGTGGTGATTCCTCAAGGATCCAGAACCAGAAACACCATTTGACCCAGCAATCGCATTGCTGGGTATACACTCAAAGATTATAAATCATTCAACTATAAAGACACATGCACATGTATGTTTATTGAAGCACTATTTACAATAGCAAAGAGATGGAACCAACCCAAATGCCCATCAATGATAGACTGGATAAAGAAAATGTGGCACATGCACACCATGGAATGTTATGCGCCATAAAAAAGAATGAGCTCATCTCCTTTGTAGGGACGCGAATGAAGCTGAAAACTATCCTCCTCAGCAAAGTAATGCAGGAACAAAACCAAACACTGTGTGTTCTCATTCATAAGTGGCAGTTGAACCATGAGAACACATGGACAGGGAGAGGAACATCACACACTGGGGTCTGTCAGGGGGTGGAGGGAAAGAGGAGGGAGAGCATTAGGACAAATACCTAATGTGTATAGGACTTAAAACCTAGATGACGGGTTGATAGGTGCAGCAAACCACCATGGCACATGTATACCTATGTAACAAACCTGCACATTTAACACATAAATCCCAGAACTTAAAGTAAAATAAATAAATTTTTAAAAAAGACACAAATGCCCTTCACTGGGGGAAATGAAAGACTTTTAAATAAAATGTTCTTGAGTAAAAAAAAAAAAAAAAAGAAAAAGAAAGAAAGAAACAAGGAAGGGAAAGAGCAAAAGTAATTTTTCAGTGGGGGAAACCCAGCAAACACTAATTAATACATCATCAAGAATGTCATGTGGATAGCACGTACACCTGATAGGATATGATGAGCAGGATATTCCACTATTAAGATTTTCTTTTCTCAAATTTATGACCCCAGTATAATGAAAAGAGGAAAACAAATGAACAAAAATGGAGGGATATTATATAAAAACCTTACCTATACCCTTCAAAACTGTCAGTCATGAAATATTTAAAAGGCTTGAGGAACTGTCACAGACCAGAGGAGGCTATAGAGAGAGGATAATAACAATCAAATGCAATATGATATCCTGGCGTTGTGGCTGGAATATGTCTCTCTATGTGTTGAAACCGTAATTGCCATTGTAACCAGTATTAAGAGGTGTGACCATTAAGAGGCAATGCCTACTTGAGCCATAGGAGCCTGGCCATGCTGAGACCCCAGAACTGTGGGGCCACCAGCATGCAATGCCAGTGTGGCAGAGCTGCTTTGGCTGAGCCCAGAAAAGTCACAGGAGCAGAGATGCCTGAGGTCATAGTGGCCCAACACTTATCCTAGTATATCTAGAAAGTGGGACAAAAGTGAAAGATTATTCTCCAGCTTTAAGACTTAATGTTGTTTTTCTTTGTCAGGTTTTGAACTTACTTGGGACTAATTACCCCTCTTTTCTTGCATATTTCTCCTTTCAGAAATGGGAATGACTATCTTTCACTTGTCCCATCACTGTGTTGTGAAATTAGGTAACTTGGTTTGATTTCACAAGCTCACAGACAGATAAATTTATCTAATGATGAACTGTGTTTTGAGTCATATTCTTATTTGATCTAAATCAGACTTTGGGCTTTTTAGTTGGTGTTGGAGTGAGTCAAGACTTTCGGGACTATTGGGGTGAAATAAAAGTATTTTACATGTGAGAAATATGTAAATTTGGGAGTCAAAAGTGGAATGCTATGGTTTGAATGTGTCCCCAGAAAGTTTATACTTTGTAAATTTGACTGTCACTGTGGCAGTGTTAAGAGGTGGGTGCTTTCGGAGACAATGAGTCATGAGGTCTCCGCCCTCATGAATAGTTTAATACCACTATTGATGGAGTAGTTAGCTTTTGTGTTAATTCAGCCCATTTTTCTTCTGTCTTGTGTGCTTACTTCACCTTTCATCCTGCCATGGCATGACTCTCACCAAACACTAGTGCCATGCTCTTAGACTTCCCAGCTCTAGAACTGTGAGCTAAATAAACTTGTTTTGTTTTTTATATATATATAAATTACCTAGTCTGTAACATTCTATTATAGCAACAGAAAAACAAATGAATACACCTGAATTGGATCATTGGAAAGAAAAAAAATGCATTAATAGAAAAACTGATGAAATCAAAATAAGGTCTGGAGCTCCATTAATAGGGAAAAAACAGAACCTTAGTGATCTATGGGAGAATAGAAAACAATTCTTCACGTAGCCTTAGACTGACACAGTTCTCTCCCCTTTGTTACTTGTAGTTCTCAGTAATACCTGTAGAATGTGCTGAGAATGCAACATCTTGAGTTAAGAAAGGAATGACTGAAACAGTCTGGGCTCTATTCCAGTTCCATACTTAGGTCCTTCAGCACTTTTTCCAGCAATTCACATTACATTGAAGTTTAAAACCCAAGGTAGGCTGCTTTCTGAAATTCCTGCAAGTGGATCACATGCAGTTGAGACTCCTTCACCCTGGGGAGCTATTTTGAGATAAGAGGGATTGGCTCACAATGAATCATAGGTTTTTGTTGTCCCTTGGTGCCTATCTGTAAGTAGTAAACCCATTTCAAGTAACTTGTTGCATGCATGAGTATTCTGTCTTACTACACTCAGACAAGTTGGCAACCAGTGCACAGTGAACCTGCTTCATAATAATATTAAGTTTTTAAACATGTCTGTTGCCCCCAATAGGAGAGGAGAGAAATAAGGGAAAAAAATATTTGCCTGAAGAAATAATGGCCAAACATTTTTCAAATTTGGTGAAACTAAAACCTAGAGATCCCAAAAGCCCACTTATTTTCAAGATGGAAAGACATAAAGAAAACCATAAAAGTCATACCAAAACCAAATTGCTTCAAACTAATGACATAGATAAACAACTAGAGAAAAACAAAGACGCATTACTTGCAGAATTTTTAAAAAGTAACAGTTGAGAATGTAAGAAGCAATGCAAAACATAGCACAATGTAATGGCCCCTTTATAGCACTGAAAAAAAGGCAATATCCATCAAAAATTAAAGAAAAATAAAGATGTCTTCACACAAACAAAATGAAGCAAATATAGTACCACCAAAGCTGTGCCACAAGACTTACTAAAAGGAAGTTCTTCAGGCTGAATGAAAATACTACCCAAAAGGAAACTCAGATGGGAAAAGCACAGGGAAATTTAAATATGTGGTTAAATTTACAATACATTTCTTTTTTTTTTTTGAGGCGGAGTCTCGCTCTGTAGCCCGGGCTGGAGTGCAGTGGCCAGATCTCAGCTCACTGCAAGCGCCGCCTCCCAGGTTCACGCCATTCTCCTGCCTCAGCCTCCCGAGTAGCTGGGGCTACAGGCGCCCGCCACCTTGCCCGGCTAGTTTTTTTTTTTGTATTTTTTTTAGTAGAGAGGGGGTTTCACGGTTTTCGCCAGGATGGTCTCGATCTCCTGACCTCGTGATCCACCCGTCTGGGCCTCCCAAAGTGCTGGGATTACAGGCTTGAGCCACCGCGCCCGGCTTACAATACATTTCTTTTAAATATTTTATAACTCACAATTTCTAAAAAAGAGTCAACAAAGTATTTTTAAAGTCATAAGATATATGGCGATTTTTAAAGTGTGATAACAAAAGCATAAGCAGCAGGAGTAGCGGAAATAGACATATACTTCATTAAGATTCTTATATGACATATGTCTTGGTATAATATCATTTTAAATGAGGTTATGATAACTGATATTCTAGAACAACCAGAACAATAAAAATAAATGGGAAAAGCCTGTCAGCTATTTGATGAGATAGAATATTAAAGTATATACAGGCCGGGCACAGTGGCTCACGCCTGTAATCACAGCACTTTGGGAGGACGAGGCAGTCAGATCATTTGATCTCAGGAGTTCAAGACCAGACTGGCCTACATGGAAAAACCCCGTCTCTACTAAAGCTACAAAAATTAGCTGGGTGGGTTGGTAGGTGCCTATAATCCCAGCTACTGGGGAGGCTGAGGCAGGAGAATCACTTGAACCTGGGAGACTGAGGTTACAGTGAGCCAAGATCACACTATTGCACTCCAGCCTGAGCAACAAGACAAACCTCATCTCAAAAAATATAATAATAAATAAAAATAAAATATACTCAACCCAAAAGAAAACAAAAAAGAAGAAAATGAAACAGAGGAGGTTGGGTGCTATGGCTCAGGCCAGTAATCCCAGCACTTTGGGATGCTGAGGCAGACAGATCACTTGAGGTCAGGAGTTCGAGACCAGTGTGGCCAACATGGTGAAAGCCCGTCTCTACTAAAAATCCAAACAAATTAGCTGGGTGTGGTGGTGATGCCTGTAGTTCCAGCTACATGGGAGGCTGAGGCAGGAAAATCACCTGAACTCGGGAGGCAGAGGTTGCAGTGAGCTGAGATCATGTGACTACCTTCCAGCCTGAGTGACAGTACAAGACTCCATCTGAAGGAAAGAAAGGAAGGAAGGAAGGAAGGAAGGAAGGAAGGAAGGAAGGAAGGAAGGAAGGAAGGAAGGAAGGAAGGAAGGAAGGAAGGAAGGAGGAAAGGAGGGAAGGAGGGAAGGAGGGAAGGAGAGAGGGAGGGAAGGAGGGAGGGAGGGAGAGAAGGAGGGAAGGAAGGAAGGAAGGAGAAAATATAAAACTAACACCATGAAGGGAGAATTAAATACCACCAAAAAGAAAACTAGATTAAATGTACGTATATGTTCTAAATATTTCCATCAAAGCACAGAATTTGCTACACCAGATAAAGATTAAACAACATGTTGTCTGCAAAATTTCCTTAATTATATAGACACATGTAAGTCAAAAGTAAAAGGCTGAAAAAAGATACACCATACAAATACTGTATAAGAATGCTAGAGTAGCTTTTTTAATATTAGCAATATAGACTTCAGGGGCAAGGAATATTATCAAAGATAATAAGTAATCTTACAGATGATTAAAGTGTCAATTCATCAAAGGGACATAGTAATGAAATAAGCATGCACCTAATAACCAAGGTTCAAAATCCACAAGGCAAAAAAACTCATAGAACTTAAAGAGATGTGAACAAATCCATCAATAGGTTGAAAGCCTCAACACTACTTGCCCATTAAACAGTAGGGCAAATATAAATGAAATAAGTAAAAATATAAAAAATTTGAACAACATTATGAAACAAACTTAGGTAATTGACATATACAGAAAATTTCAGTGAACAATGGCACAGGCACATTGTTTTAAAGTGCATATGGATTGTTCACCAAGAGAAATCAAATGTTTGGTCATTTGATAAGATTCTTGAATTGTATAGAGGTTATTATCTGATCAGAGTTGAACTAAATCAGAAATAAGTAACAAAATAAAATATCTAGAAAATTATTAACAACTTTGAAATACAAACAATGTGCCCATGGACTAAAGGAGAAATCACAAAGAAAATTATAAAGTATTTATAATTAAATGAAAACAAAGCACACCACAAATCAATATTTGTGGGATTCAGAGAAGGCTGAATAGAGCAGAACTTATAGCTTTAAATGCTTATCTTAAAAATGAAGAGAGATTTCAAAGTAAACTCTATGTTTCCACTGTAAAAATACTAAGTAAAAAAGAAATTAAAACAAAATCGAAGAAACAAAAGAATTTTTGAGATCAATGAATAAAATAAATTTTAAAAACCAGAAAAATGTAATAAAATTCAAAGCTTGTTCCTTAAAAAATTTAATAAAATTGATAAACATCTAGCTATACTAATTAGTATAAAAATCTCAAATTACTAATATCAAGAATAGAGGGTCTGCAAACCTTTAGTGGACATGAAGGAAATATTTTTAATAATTTATAAGAAATGAATAAATGTCTTAAAAGATACAAATTACAAAAATTGAAAGAAAAATATATTGCTTCAGAAAATGTGAATTTTTTTATCTCTCTTAAAGAAGTTAAACTTATTTTTAAAAGCCTTCAAAACTGTAAGTTCTAGATGTATATGTAGTCACTGATGAATTTTACAAAATATTTAAGGGATAATTAATACCAATCTTATATAACATCTTTCAGAAAATAGACACAGAGGAAATACTTCCCAATTTACTTTTGAGGCAATTAATATTATAATATGAAATTGATACAAAGAAATTACAGGAAAAGACAATTACAGAGCAATAACAATTCTGAATGAAATCGTGTAAGTACTACAACTAATGTTTAAAAATTAAATCTGTAACATATAAAAATGGTAATGCACGTTGACTAAATGAGATGCCAGGAATTCAAGATAGGCCTAGCATTTGAAAGTCAATTAATATTATTCTCCATACTGAAAAACTAAGGGAATGTATATAATCATCTCATAAGATTCAAGAAAAAAATGACAAAAATGCAAAACCTATTTCTGATAAAAACTTTCAGCAAACTAGGAAGAAAATAAAAATTCACAAATTTTGAAGGCCAGCTACAGTTTCTATAGCTGCTCTTCAAAATTTGTGAATTTTTATTTTCTTCCTAGTTTGCTGAAAGTTTTTATCACAAATAGGTTTTGCATTTTTGTCATTTTTTTCTTGAATCTTATGAGATGATTAATTTTGAAGAGCAGCTATAGAAACTGTAGCTGGCGGCCGGGTGCGGTGGCTCAAGCCTGTAATCCCAGCACTTTGGGAGGCCGAGGCGGGCGGATCACAAGGTCAGGAGATCGAGACCACAGTGAAACCCCGTCTCTACTAAAAATACAAAAAATTAGCCGGGCACGGTGGCGGGCGCCTGTAGTCCCAGCTACTCAGGAGGCTGAGGCAGGAGAATGGCGGGAACCCGGGAGGCGGAGCTTGCAGTGAGCCGAGATCGCGCCACTGCACTCCAGCCTGGGCAACAGCGTGAGACTCCGTCTCAAAAAAAAAAAAAAAAAAAAAAGAAACTGTAGCTGGCATCCAGATTAATTGTGATAAACCAAACACTTTTTCTCTAAGTCTTTGAACAAGGTAAAGACAACTACTCCCACCACCTCTGTTCAAAGAGATATGCAGAACCTAGCCATTGAAATGAGGAAGGAAAATTAATCAAAGAAATATACATTGGAAAGAACAAATTAAACATTCTTTATTCAGAAAAACATGATTGTATATGTAAAAATTTACAGAAAAGCTACTGAAACGAATCAGGGAGTTTCATAGGTCACATGATACAGACCAATTTACATAAATCAATTGCATTTCTGCATACTAGCCATGAAACATTAGAAAGAAAAATTAAAACAAAAGCTGGCCAATCTGAAAAGGCTACATACTACATATGATTCCAATTATAAGACATTGTGGGAAAAGACAAAACTATGGAGACAGTGAAAAGATCAGTGGTTGCCAGGGATTAAGAGGAAGGGAGGAATGAACAGGGGGAGTAAAGAGGATTTTTACAATGAAACTACTCTGTGTAATAAAATGATGAAGGATACATGTCATTATACATTCATCCAAACCCACAGAATGCACAACACTAAGAGTGAACCCTGATGTTAAGTATGGACTTCGGGTGATAATGATGTGTCAATGTAAGTTCACCAATTGCAACAGGTATACCACACTGGTGGGAGATGTTGATAATGGAGGAGGCCATGCATGTGTGGGGGTAAGGGAAATATGAGAAATCTCTGTACCTTCTGTTCCTTTTTGCTATGAACTAGTCTAAAAAATAAAGACTTGTTTAAAAGATAAAATTTTAAAAAATAAAAAATAAAATTTGTTCTTAGGAATAAATTGTTTTAAATATATGCAAGTATATTTTCTCTAAAATTGTCTATAGATTTCATGCAATCTCACTAAAAATGCCAGGATACTTTTTTGTGGATATCAACAATCAAATTCTGAAGTTCATATGGAAATGCAAACTATTTAGAAAATGAAAAACAATTTTGAAAGGATAAAAAAATCCACACCCACTAGAATAATGAAAATTAAAATATGTAGCAATTTTAATTAATTAAAGGATATTAATTAATTAATTATGAAGCAGTGGAAACTCTCCTGTATCACTAGTGAAAATGTGAAATGCTATTTTAGAGCGCTGTTTAGCATTTTCTTACAAACATAAATTCATCATATGACTCAGTAATTCCACTCCAATTTATTTACACCAAAGAAGTGAAACCAGCCGGGCGCGGTGGCTCACGCCTGTAATCCCAGCACTTTGGGAGGCCGAGGCGGGCGGATCACAAGGTCAGGAGATCGAGACCATGGTGAAACCCCGTCTCTACTAAAAATAGAAAAAATTAGCCGGGCGCAGTGGCGGGCGCCTGTAGTCCCAGCTACTCGGGAGGCTGAGGCAGGAGAATGGCGTGAACCCGGGAGGCGGAGCTTGCAGTGAGCCGAGATTGCGCCACTGCACTCCAGCCTGGGCGACACAGCAAGACTCCGTCTCAAAAAAAAAAAAAAAAAAAGAAGTGAAACCATATTTCTACACTTGTAAATTCATGTTTATAGAATAATATTTAGTTGTAATAGCCAAAAAAAAGGAAGACCTCAAGTTCCAAGAAGTGAATAGACATACGATAGACAAAGCATGAATGAATCTAAAAAATATTATGCTGAACTAATGAATTCAGACACAAAGGATACATACTACATAAACTAATTTATGTGAAATTCTATAACATCAGATCTAATCTATAGTGACAAATAAAATTATCAGCAGTTGCCTGCACTCAGAAATAGGGGATGAGAATTGACTTCAAAGGGGCACAGAGAAATTTTTTTAGAGCTGGAACTGCTCCAAATGTAAGGATATAGATATAGCAAAACATTGATTGTCCAATTCGTTGTGAATAAATTTTACCCGAAAAAATTAATTGAAAAAGATTTTTTTAAAAGAGAGAGAATGAGTGATTTCAGATTGGAGATGTTCTTTAACATTGTCCCTCATTCACCCCAACCCTGGATTTTACTGACTCATGCCCAGAGGATCTATGTTTTAATCTAGATTCCGCAATTAATTAGCTTTGTGACCTCAGATAACTCACTCACTTCTCTTAGCTTTCTCCTTATTAAATGAGAGAACTAGACTAAACAATCCCAAAGGTCCATCCACCACTGAAAAATCTAGAGTGAAAGAACGTACAGTTGAAACGGTAATAGGGTCATTAAAATGTTCTCTTTAGTTTATTTTGTATTTGCTTTAATAAATAAATCACATAATTCTTAAAATGCATTTATGTGACTGAGAATTCAGTGCTGGAAGATTTTTTCCAACACTGAATAATGTTACCTGAAAGGACGGGGGGAACCTCAAAAAAAAAAAAAAGAAAAAGAAAAAAGAAAAGCAAACATGACTTAGGGTTCCAGTGCCTTAAGCGAAGAAGGCAGGTACTGCATTCTCTCTTTTGGGTTATTCACCATGGATCTTAAAGATGAATAAAAAGCTTACTTTTCCTTTCTGATTTTTAGTCACCAAAATGAATCATTACCAGATTTAAAAATGTGATAATTACATTATTCAGTTCTTCTAAGGACACAGAAACTTCTATTGAAAAGCAAAATAGAGTCCCTGGCCTGATTATTGTGTCTGAAATGTAATCTATAATGTGATTGTATAATCAATTCATCCCTGACTTCCCAACAACCACAATAAAAGCTGCTCAAACTGTGCAGTGCACTCTCTATATGGTTCTCTTTTCTATTTTATATCAGTAGGACCTGGATTAACTCCAGGTACTGCTCCACCTTTTTTTTCTTTTTTTTCCTGGTTTAAGAACTTACATGATTCCAGTATGTGTTTTAAGGAATTGAAACACTTCCAATTAAAATACACTTCAGATGCACCCAAATACCAAATAGTTTTTAAACGTTTCCCTCTCTTTGTTATACAACTTTATAGTACAGGACAGTTTTAATCTGTAAAAAGCCTAACCCACTATCTGGTGGAGTCTGTATTCAAGAATTGCTTGAATTAGGACTGGGGCCGAGGGAAGGAAAGTGTGGCACTTGCCTTAGGTGCCTTATTACATGAGGTGCCAAATCTCATAATCAAGATAAATAATATTTTATACAATACTCTCTGTATCTGCAGGTTCTGCATCTGTGTACTCAACCATAATACAAATTTTAAAAATACGTATCACAACTGTTTACATAGCATTTACATTGTAATAGGAAGTATAAGTACTTTAGAGATAATTAAAAGTATAAGGGAAGATGTGCTTAGGTTATGTGCAAATACTTTGCACATTTTATATAAGGGACTTGAGCATCCACAGGTTTTGGTATCACAGGGTTCCTGGAATCTATCCCCCATGGACACTGAGGGATAACTGTATTCTAAACATCAAATTTAATGGAAAAATATCTGAGGTAAATAAGATATCAAAATGTATTCATTCCCACTGAACAAAACTCTATGGTGAATGAGCTGCTTTATATTACCTTATTCTTACAAGTATATTTCAGATAGATCTTTTAGAAACTGGACTAGAAATAAGAAAATAATTCTATTTCATCTCCACTAAGAAGAAACAAAGTTTGAATTCCAAACTCAGAAAAACAGATTCCTATCCTTTTTTGTTAGTCATATTAAATCATTTGGGGGCAGTTCTTACCTGTTGATACGTATGGTATTTGTGAAACATGAATAAATCCTCTAGAATTGTTTATTTCAAAAGATATTTGAATTGCACTGGCATTTATTTACTGATGGTTTTAAAAATTACATAGTCATCCTTTTATTTTTTAGTAACATGCAATCTAATCAGTCCAGACAGACCTCTAATAATGCTTTAGTCCCACTCTTGAGTCTCATTAAGGAAGAAAAAACTGTCAGGGAACTTGTGCCTGTGCAAAAACTATAAAGGGAGGCAAAATATTACAACACATTCTACCTTCTGAAACCTACAACTGTATTTCTTGTATTCTAAATTAACTAAAACTTGGAAGTTTAAAGGGTGCTCATTACAATCATATTTCTTCTATATTTCAACATAGTTGCTTTCATTATGCACATTACCAGGGAAATATAATACAGTATAAGAAGCTTCTTTAAAATCCAATTAGATAAGAACTCAGGAACAATTAATGTTATTTTACCCCAGTAACCAAAGTAAATCAGCCAATGATAATAAATTCGGATATTTCAACTCTTGATCATTAACTATCTCAATATGCATTTGCCTCTGTTTTAAAAATAATTAATATATATGATGCACTCAGGATATTTTAAAGAGTATATTGGTTCTGAGGCCAATAATTATAAAATAATGCCTAAGGCATAAAGTTACTGAGATACTGACATTGTGTCTAAGGCTGAGGGCATAATATCAAAATAGAGGTAACTTATATGAGCAATATTGTTTTTATATTTTGTTTGAAAATTTTATTTTTATGTGCAAGCCTGGTAATGTTTTAATGTGAGCTTTAAATTGAATGTATGATCTTTATTTTTTAAATTGAATGTATCATCTTTATTTTTTATATTACAGCCATATACACAAAGTGACCTGCTGCTAACACAATATGTTTTATGTATGTAACCACCAATAAGCAGTAAAAGTACTATTTCAGTAAATATACATCCAGAAGCACATACATAGGTACAGCCTAGGTAGAGAGTTTATTCACACAATATCACTACATAGTTATTGAATCTACCCACAGCTATATTCTATCTGGATAAAGATACGTTTTAAAAAACAATGAGAATAACTGGTGCAGCTTTATAAATTGTAGGCTTTTAATAGCCTAGGGGTAAAATTTTCCTGTTAGGGAGGTTAGTTGGTGAATATTCCATTTGTCTATAGACACTTGTGTGTAAGCATAATAGTGGATATCAATTCAAAATCTCCCCTGTCTGGCAGGCATAGATGGACACAGAGGAGGTAAGAGTGAGAGAAAATATCTGTATCTGCCCAGCCCAAAACTCGGTAAGGCCAGGTAACTGCTTGGCCTTGTCTCACGTTATTTCATGATTATTCCTCCTACAAAAAAGAAAAAAAGAAAAATGGTGAGTAGTACCAGGCTTTCTCCACTATAACTGTCACTGGAATCTGTTTTATCTATATTGTATTTGATGTCTTCTCTCTAGGTTTTAATACATTCTTACAGGTAAAACTCCCAAAATCTGGGAGATGTTTTTCTTGAACATTATCACCTTTACCCTGAGAATAATTTTTGGACTATACTGTCATATGTAACCAAGAGGTAAAGGATTATTAAATTTCTCTGACACTTGTATAATTTCATATTGTATAATTTGACAGTGATTTGAAGTTCAAATTTCTGAAGAAAGCAACAGAGACCTTACATCATAAGGTGGAACCATGTCAGCTCCATAAGAGCTTCATAAATGTCATCCCTCCAAGATTAGCAGAGACTCACTAAAATAGGCCTCCTTCCTGTGCTTAACAATAAATTTATACCTTTTTAAATTACCTCAAGAATGATTCTTCAAAAAGAGTATTGTTGACCATTCAACAACATGGGTTGCAGTTCAGCATGGATCCACTTACATGGGGATTTTTGCAATAAATACAGTTGTCCCTACGTATTCATGGATTCCACAACCACAGTCAAATGTGGATGGAAAACATAGTATTTGAGGCATTCAAAACTCACAAATACGGAGGGCCAACTTCTTATATCAGCAGTTCCACAGGTCTGACTGTGGACTTGGGTATGCATGGCTTTTGGTAACCAAGGGTAGTCCTGGAATCAATCCTCTTGGGATAACAAGGTACCAATCAAAATACTTACACAGCAAGTAGGGTTTATTCCAGGTATTCAAGGCTAGTTCAGCATTAGAAAATCAATCATGTAATGCATCATATCAATAGATGAAAGAGAAAAAAATCATATGATCACATCAATTGACAGAAAAAGGATTTGACAAAATACAACACTATTCAGGATAAAAACCCTCAGCTAACAAAGAATGTAGGGAACTTCCTCAATATAACACCTACCAATAACCTACAATTAACACCATATTTAATGGTAAGAAACTAACATGTTCTCCCTCAGATGAGGAACAAGGCAACTATGTCCTTGCTCATTAGTCCTATTCAACACTGTAGTTGAAATTCTAGCTAGTGCAATAAAGCAAGAAAAATAAACATAAGTTTATAGATTGGAAAGGAAGAAAGAGGACTGTGTCTATTCACAGGTGACAGGATTATCTGTGGTAAAATTCCAAAATCAACAATAACCAAAAACTCCTGGAACCAATAAGTGAGTATAACTAGGTCTCAGAATATAAATTTCATATAGGAAAGGCTGGTAAAGAAAAATTGGAACTTGAAAATTTAAAATTTTCGATACTTAGATATAAATCTGATTTTTAAATGTAGATACGATATACAAAAAATACAAAACTTGTGAGAAAAAAGAACATTAATATATGGAGAGAGATTCAGTGTTCAAGTCTTATTATTTTCATTCTCTTCTATTAAAAAAATTTAAAACTTAGGTCTTATTTTACATACAGTTTAAAACTGAAACCTGAGTTCAAATGCTGACTCTTCCATTTTGGTATCTGTGTGATTTTACTTGAGTTATTCAACTCCTGTTTCCAAATTTTCACATCCTTAAATCAGATAATAGTACCTTGTAGATTTATTTTCTGTATTGAATCAGTTAATATATCAGAAGCACATAACTGCCACCTGACAAATAGCAAATGCTCTATAAATATTACTGTTACTTTCATTCTCATCATCATAACCATTACAATGGGAAACTATTCAAGAGTTTTAATCAAGGAAGACACTCTCTACTAGGTAGCATATTGTGTCTATTTGGAAAGAGGGTAAGACAAAGTATAAACAAAGTATGGTTAGGGCTCACCACTTTTAAATGAATCTGCATCATATAAGTTTTGTGAATCAGAAGTAAAGTCTAAGTTTGGTTGTTACAAGGGCAGTAAAATAAAATGAAGTAAAAAAAAATTATACTTTTACAAATGAAAATCCTGAATCATCTGATGAAGAGACTAATGTTTCAGAAACACAGGGGCACAAAAAATAAGACAAATAGGAATGCTTTATTATTTGATATTTCCAGCAAAAGAACTACAACATGGAAGAAAAACAAAATGTCATTCAACTTTCTTACACACATTTTACAATTTAATTTTTTTTATTACCTATGGGAAGGTGGAGACAGAAATCTCCATAATGGTTTCTATTGCTTTCACCACTGAAGATTTTAATTCAGCCCTAGTTCTGAAGTTATCATGTGGCCCCTGATGAGGAAAACTAAAAGTCCACTACACATTTTCCCATTTAAAGCATATCGCACCCATTGCTGTACATGGACCTTCATGAATCAGAGGGAAGAAAAACATTAGCTGAGAGTTCCAACCATTGAGTATCCACACATCATTCAATTATTAAAAATTAAAAACTCACTATGTAGGCAATTTTGCTCATGACATTCATTTATAAAGATGAATAAGTAAATGTTACATCCAGCTGACTTAGGAATACAGTTTGAATTTAGCTATCCCTAAAAACTAAATAAATACATATTCTGTATCAACAATGTTTCAAAATGTGACCAACAGCAATTTGCCTACTCTGTCTTTTCTTCATGCACAAAATGTACATTGTGGCTGCTCATATGACTGACACTAAGCCAGTTTTAACCATCCAGTTTATTTTTACACCATCCAATTTAAATTATTTTTATGATCCACAGTCCATTAATGAAGGGGTGCATCACAGCCTGTGATGTGACATCTGGCAGTGTAGTAGGTGTCAACAGAATAATCAATTACTCCTGTGGCTAATTCCTGCCATGCCCTCTCCACAGAAAGTGGAGATAAAAGGAAGGTGATATTTAATTCACAGCAGAAAGAAAACCCATTTACTAAGATTTGCTGGCGTCTCCCTTTCATCCTCTTCCCCTTACCCTCTCCTCTCAACAACCCCCTGAGCCCCCTCAACACACAACACACACACACACAAACCGGAAGTGACAGGGTTTGGCAATTACGCTGAATACAGGAACT
The DNA here is from genome assembly GCF_024542745.1 of Macaca thibetana thibetana. NCBI lineage: Eukaryota > Metazoa > Chordata > Mammalia > Primates > Cercopithecidae > Macaca > Macaca thibetana. The sequence continues at coordinate 43,976,402 of NC_065580.1, forward strand.
AATTTGTTGTTGTTGTTGTTGAGACAGAGTTTCGCTCTTGTTGCCCAGGCTAGAGTGCAATGGCACGATCTCGGCTCATCGCAACCTCCACCTCCTGGGTTCAAGCGATTGATTCTCCTGCCTCAGCCTCCTGAATAGCTGGAATTACAAGCATGCACCACCACGCACAGCTAATTTTGTATTTTTAGCAGAGATGAGCTTTCTCCACATTGGTCGGGCATGTCTTGAACTCCCTACCTCAGGTGATCCGCCCGCCTCAGCCTCCCAAAGTGCTGGAATTACAGGCATGAGCCGCCATGCCTGGCCTACAGGAGATAATTTTTAAATGAACTGATCAGTTTGACTGAAGAGGACTGTGATCCACCATGCTTCACTCCTCAGGGAGGACAGTTTTGACAGATGTAAATGCCACCAATAAGATAAAACAAAACAATGTGGTCCCTTCACCAACTGCTCCATCCTGTTTCTACCTGGACAGTGGAGATGCTGTAGGGTCAGCTAATAAGGCACTTTTTGCTGGTAGAATTGTTCAACAAGTTGCCCGTCTGAAAGGTCGGTGCTAGGTAGCAGTGAGCACTCCCTGGCTTTCTCCTTTAGTCATATTTAAATTTTACTTGGCTCATAGCATGCAAGTAATAACTCTAGTCTTTATATTTACACAACATTCTTGTAAATAATGAAAATCAGCATGCAATACTCTCAGGTGAACCATGTTTTTAAATAAATGAAAATTGAAAATAGGTTTCATTTCTCACTCAAACGGTTGCTGTAGTCTAGTACCTTATTATATCACCAGCATTATTGGAGCCAGAGGGGTATTATCTAGTGTAAAAATTTCAAGCTCACAATCAAGAAATTTGTGTTCTATTCCTACACCAGGCAGCGAAGATGACAACACTATGGGACATTTATTGAAAGGCACTATTCTAAGTACTTCACATGTATTATTTTGTGCACAAAATCCCGTGAGCTAATTCATCTTATTATTACATTTTACATAGGAAGTAACTGGGACACAGAGCAGGTAAACAACCCACCCAAAATCAAGCATTACTGAGTAGCAGAACTCAGGATTCAGTTAGGACACTCTGATTCCATTGCTTCCCATACACAGAAGCTGGGGTGGCTTTTACAATATATGTGTAGCGTAGGCACCAACCAACCAGAATAGACGCTAGTCTTGGCTCAGGAATAGAGCCCAAGAAGCTCCTTGTGTAAAGGTATTAGCAGTTGCTGAAGTAGGAAGAAGAAATGGCAATCCTGGTGTGGGACCAGAGCAGCAGGAAAAGACAGAGAGACATTTGTCTGCAGCAACAGCTACCTACCAATCTATACAGAAATTTCTCAGTGTTTAAATAAGAAATATAGCCATATTGGTGACACAAAGTGAATATCAACCCTATGATATGTGCACCCCAAATTAATTTACCAACACAGATTCTAATAAAAACCTAGCAACAAATAGAAGTAACAGTCATATTCAGGCAATTCCTTTTAGTTTCACTGCCTGCCTCTTTTTGGCCTCAAGCACCTGGGAACGTGTTCATTTGCAACGTCAAAGTTGCTATCATCTTAAGAAGGTGACTGATCATATGTTAAACACAAGATGGTATGTCAGGATCTGGATTCGTTCTAATACCTTTTTTTAAAAAAAGTATATAGCTGGAGAATATATTACGTGAACCCTATTTAGAAAATTCCAAGATCTTTTACAAATATCTGAACTTTGATAAAATCACAAAGGAATAAAAGACACGCTCAGGAATGACTCATAGTAGCACAAAAGATATTTAGCTATATAAGAAAGTTTCATGTTTGAAGAATAGTCACTTCTTTCCACTGATCAATGGAGAAAAATGTGCATTCATTTGCTGAGAGCAGAATATGCCCCCAAACAGCAAACCAGGTTTTATATAAGTTACTTTTCAAGTTAGCTAAGATTTTGTCAATCATTTGATGAGTTTTAGCTTAGGGATAAATTTGAAGCTGTTATTTTTCTGGTGAAGCCAGCAATAGGAAAATGTATGCTGAGGGAAGGAAAGAAACTGGAAAATTCAGCTAACTTAATAGAAATCTAACATTTGCTATTGCATTGAATAATTACGTTTTTCAGATCCTTTGAAGATGAAAGGTTTTGTATTAAAATTTTTTATTACCAGGCTATCATGAAAAAACAAATCCCTACAATGTCTGTGCATTTCTTGTTTTAAAATACGCAAGTGATCTGTTGCCTATCTTTATAACAGTGGTTTCTGTTCCAAAGAGCCTTAATCTGGAAAATATATGACATAAACTTAAACGACTGAGAATATTTAAAAATGAGCTATTCAAAAAAAAAAAAAAACCACGCTATTGATACTGTTAGACGTTATGGTAGTTTGACCACTTAACAAAGAGAAAGGCGATGTTTTGTTGTATACAGCTCTGGTAACTTGGGCAGATGACTCACTCAAAGCCTTTGTTACACTCCTTATGACTCACACTTAGTAATGCTCACCCAATTACCTTTGCTAGTATATCTTCATCTTGTTAAAGTGTTTGAGAAATGCTTTGGAAATTCTAATAAGTTCAAATGAGCATTAAAAATGAGAGAGAGTAGAAGTATCTCTTGAGAAAGGTGAGTCCTTCCTATAAACTCTGTGTTTTATTATGGACTGGCAAGCAATACTAGAATCCGGTGTAACACATGATGACCGGATCTATTTTGTATTCAGGGAAGTCAATGAGTTCTCTAAGTGGCACGAAGCTAAGTACACCCACATAGTTTCTGAGTACATCAGTTCTTCAGTGTACATTAAGCCTTTCCAGATTTAGCCACAGAGGTTGGCTGTTTGCCAGAATTCAGACTCTGTTCTGTTGTGCAGTGGGCTGAGTATTCCCAGGTGCCAGTGGAGTTTTATGCCTAGTCCTTATTTACAGTTTTTCTTAGGATTGCTTTGAAGTGTGAACAATCAAGTTGCAGCATGCTGTAAAGTTCTTTCCACATGAGCCCTTTATTTCATTTTCTGTTATAGCTCTGAAGCCTTCTCAAAACAGAAGTATTTATCTACAACCATTAAAATGCATTTGGGATGATAAATTCCTTATAAATACTTTGTACATAATTTTATTCTCTTTATGAATAAGACAAAAATATAAACAGCCAATTGTATTCTTTCTCTACTGCTTCTCCTCAAAAGGAGTAGTATTTAGCAAGGCATTTGACTATCAGTTATTAAAATGTATAAAATATTCTGTGGCTTAATACCTACAAGATGGGACTTGCAAACACCTTGTGTATAATCACAATTGTGTATTATTTGGAATTCTTAACAAAGCTTCTAATACTAATATGATAACTAATTTGTAGCACTAAAAAACACCTTTTTGGAAAGGAAGTACCTATCATACCCTGCATACAAACCATGCCTAACATCCTTTTTCCTAACTACTATCATCTTCAGATATTCCAAACTGAATGCAGATTTGTTTCTAAACTCTATATTCCCTTAAGATCAAAAGTTCTGACTTGAATTGTATGCAAGGAGGCCAAAAAGCAGCCCAGCTCCCCAATGCTCTTTCCAAACACCACTCAGAGGTGACCAAAGCCTCAGCATCTGTGAACAGTCATTTGGAAAGCCTAGTGGGGTGAAACAGCCCCAGAAAAAAATGGAAACAAGAGACTCCCCTAGAAGCCAGGTAATGAATAGATTTTTCAAATATATAAAGAACTTGGCATTTCCATTTAAAAGATGCTTTATGCAAGATACATTTTATCTTTTTTAACCCTGGATTTTGTGTTTGTTTGCCAAAAAATCACAGTCTACACTGGGAGAATAGAACTCAAAAATAGAAGTGGTCTAGTAAGTGGTGGAGACCAGTGAGTTGGATAACCACATTAAAGGTTTGCACCTCTGCGTTATGCTCTTCCAATTTGCAGCTCTAACAAACTTTGATTTATGGTGCCAAGAGGGCCCTCTGTGGATGACTTCTGCTCCTTTCAGAACTTTTCATCTTTATCTTTAAATGTCACAATTCTAAATGATTTTTTCGGAGTTAGCCTCAGATAAATGATTCCTGGGAAGACCGCGGCGACGATCCTGAGCCCACTTGCACTTGTGGTTGATGGCACATTAAGCAATAATGCTGATAACGTGCAGCGATCAGTACCTATAGCATTTTCACCTGACCTCAAGATGAGGTTAATGCAGAAGATAAATAGAAGGGAAGCACATGCCCTATTTTTTCATCAGGCTGTTACATAAATAGCAGATAAACATGCCTCTGTTCACACCACATCAGAGCCGAAGAAAATGCTGCTCTGATAACTTCAAGCCATCAACGACTTAAAAATGCTGTTGTCAAATCAATTTTTTACAGCAGACTGACCTGTTTGCAGACCATTTTTAATAGCAGGAGAAGAGTTTAGGACTTGGAGTACACAAGTGATTTCCAAATGACATTTCAGATGTAAAATTTCAGTCTGCCAGCCTTTCCCTCTCTCGCGCCCCATCCACCCCCACATCCATACACATGCACACACGCCCCATCAACTTCCACTGACATTTCTTCATTACCATGAAAAAGCTGGGGCAGCCTTGGGGGATTTTGCAAAGCATCATTCCTCTTTTATACGTAGGCTCTCACTGATACCTCTACAAATGGTTTTCAAAATTTTATGCCCCAACAGGAGGTAGGGTTTGAGTTTTTAAAGTTGTAGAGACAGTGGCTTCTAAGTTTATCCCTTTGACTTCTCTGGCCATTATTACCCACCTAGTGTGTCCCCATCTCAGGAGCTAAAATGCCAAGTGACCTTTTTGGGTGAATGGTCACAAAAACTCATGGGTACATTTAATAAGAAGAAATGCGGGCTCAATAACATGGTGTGAGAACATTGTCAGGAGTGTGTTTTTTTTTTTTTTTTTTTTTTCTTAACCCAAACACAGCCTCTGTAGATTTTTTTGAATGTTTAAGTTACACCTTCCTCTTCAAATGATAAAAGAATTCAGTGTGAAATTTGTTTTCATAAACTTTTGTGAAAGGTTCTGTCGTTCTCATATAATACTTCAGGAGTATATATAGAGAACACATTCAGCTGTTTCCCTTGATGCCTTAATGATCGAATCAGAGGAAAGGGCTGTATGGGTTTCGTTCTTATTTCTTACTCAATTCTCTCCTCTGTACCATATGAACTTGGCATATATGGACATCACCTTCTTCAGTAAAAATAAAAGCATGGAGTTATTTTTATTACAAAATTTAGTACCATGGCAGCCAGCGAAAGTGTAGCCCACAGAAATCTGCTGTTAGAAAATCAGGAATCCTATAAAATGACACTAACTGGGGAGTTCAAGTGGCAAATAGGGATGGTGTTTTTTCAATTCAACATCCAAATCTATTAGGATGTGGGATAAGCAGTTTGCTGAAAATATTTTTACTTACTTTCAAGATATGAGAGGTCATGTCAGAATCATATGACATATTAAGAAAACCCTAGGTTACTCTAAAGCTACCTCCTTTCATATTTTAAGTTCAGCCTAAACATTTCTCTGTATGTAGTGAACTGATACCTAACTGGATATGTAAACCAACTAACCAACTGTTGTGTCAGTCTCTGAATTTTGGCCAATTAAAGGTGACCAACTGTTCAAACCATGTTCAAATAAGGCAAATACTGAGCTGTAACCAATCCACTGTTTGTGTACCTCACTTCCATTTTCTGTGCATCAGTTTCCTATTTCTGTCCGTAAATCTTCAACCATGTGGCTACACTGGAGTCTCTCTGAGCTTACTCTGTCTCAGGAGGCTGTCCAATTTGTGAATCATTCTTTGCTCAATTAAACTCTGTTAAATTTAAGGTTTTTCTTTTAACACCATATTGTGACAATATCAGCATTTCCATTAAAAGACGTTTTTCCCCTTGTAGGATGTATTAATGTCTAGTAAAAATTGGAGATATTAAAAAGTTAACACATAGTCTTGAAACTATATTTATTGCTGAAAAGTTCTCTTGGCTGTTTTTAAATGATAGTATTTCAACCACACAAAAAGTGTTTTTTGTTTTTTGTTTTTGTTTTTTTTTTTTTTTTTTTTTTTTGGCTATTTTATTTTTTATTTCTGGCTTCATATGACTCAAGAACAGCTTCATTTTCAACTGTTAGCCCATGATGTTGGCTGGTGCCTTTAGACAATTTGGGGATAAAAATAAAATGACTGAGTTATTTTGTTTGGAAAAGCAGCTTCTGCACATTTGCTGTATTTTTTTTCAATAAATATTTCATAACTCTTTTTAAAACATGGCCTTATCCTTTAGCACATATGGGAGGCAGCTAAATCTAAATCAAGTGGATGTTCTAGAGCTCAGATTTCATCACTCAGGACCCAAATCTACTTTTCTGAAGTAGCTCTATACAGAGATCGGCATGACAATCCCCTTAATATCAGAAATTACTAATAGACACTTTACATTTTAAAACATTAAATTATTGTGTATCTATAGATCATGCTTCAGGGAAGGGCTGAAATGCCTCTGTTTTGCTGGCTGGGATATGTCTCTCAGTTTCTATTCCACTAAGCCATACTTCCAAATTATTGGATCAGTCCATCCACCTGGCAGTAAAACACATCATTCCTGTCTTTCTAGATTGAGCCAATGTAGGAAGATAGGGGGCATGTACAGAAGAATTTTTTAAAAAAGGAAAAAAGTGTGTGTGTGTGTGTGTGTGTGTGCGCGCGCGTGCGTGCATGCGCATGCATACATATAAAATGAGAGATAAAGCAAATATAGCAAAATGTTAAATGTTAGTGTTTCCGACTAAAGAGTACACAGTGGTTATTTGCACTATTCTTGCAGTATTTCCGTAAACTTGAAATTATTCCAAAATAAACATTAAAAATATAAAAAAGTAAAAATAAAAAAGAATGAGAATCAAAGCTCCAATGATAATAACATATGCTTTCTGAAAATATCAAATAAAAATTGCAACAGCCAGACTTAAACAAAGAAAGAAGGCTTTACTCAATAGTATTTCAGTAGGGGTCAAGAATATTGCAATTGGAGAGACTAAACTCAACTCTATTGAAACAAGATGGGAAGGTTTTTAAGCTTTGAGGCAATGTAGTAGGAAAGTACCTGGGGGAATTGAGAGGAGGTTTGTCTGTGTGATTAGGCCATTTGTGTTTGCTAACTGGCAATTATCACTTAGGAAAGTTAGCTTCCTGCCCTCTTACAGAGAACGGGGGTAGGGACCTTATCTTTCCTGATGATTCCATTTCAAAGGGATGACTCCCAGGTCTTTGAGAAAGACATTCCTAGGTAGTAAAACTGGCAAGAGGCTGAGAGAAGATTTACATCTCAAAGGGACGGAGAAAGAATTTGCAACTACAAGCTTTCTAAAGTAAATATTCTAAGAAAAGAGTGATGGGGGGCTTAGAGGCAGGAAGAAATTTGTCTGAAGTGTAGTCAAGCTGAGGGGAATGTTAAGGCCTTCTTGGCCTTAACAGAAGTCAAATGTATTTGCCTGTTTTGCAAAGATGATAATAAGTTTGTCAAAAGCCATGCTAATCTTGAGGGAAGAAAATCAAAGATGCAGTAGCCAATCTTAAAAGATTTTCAAGTTTCTGTCCATTTGTATTACTATGTCCCTCAAACCCACAAGTTCCCTTCCTTTCTCTAGCGGGCTTAGATGTAGAGGATAAAGGCGAACACAAAGAGTACCTTGAGTTTCTGCTGTAACACTTCCTTGTTTGTTTGTTTGTTTATTAAATGGCAATTTCTGCTTCTGTCTTTGGCAATCCCACCCTGTATGATGCTGACCTCATCTGTGCTAACACACAAGTGATTATAGCTTTCTTTATTATTCTTCAGCAAAGACAATCAAGTGCTTTTGGTTTATATCCTCTCCACAGGAACCTGACACAAAGACACTCTGCAAAGCCTGAGCCAAAAAAATATTTGGGAGTCAGCACACTTAAAACTGTACATCTCTCAAGAGACACTTCGAACTGATATCCCTGAAAATCCATCAGCAGCCTTCCACTCTATCACCTCTAAATCTGAAGTCTCTGTTTCCTTTTTTGATGCACTATTCAACTGCTAACAATTTTACTTGATCTACTAGCTCTACCAACACCTCTGCTAAAAAGCATCAAGTACCTTCAGCGACCTCATAACTACAGAGTTTTTGTTTTGATATGTCACCCTTAGCCTTTGGACAGAATTAACCACCTGTTTAGCAACCAGCTCTTCTTTGAGGCTTTTTCTCCCCCTTGGATTCTATGATAATGTGCTTTCTGGTTCTCTTCCTGCTTCCCTAGTTTTTTCTTTTCTATGTCTGTCATGGACCCTACTTTCTAGGTTTATGCCCTAAAGGTAGGAATACCCCAAGGATCTATCTTTACCTTCCTCTGGTCTTGATCTACACCTTGTTGGGTTAGTTTGTCCACTTTTGTAGTTTCAACTACAACCTTTCTGCTGATGACTGTAACTACCATTTTCATGCTGATGACTGAAACTACCACTTTTATGGTGTTGCAAGTCAAACTGTCTTCAGTTTCTTTTCCTCTCAGCTCTAAACACTCTAGCTGCCTCTTAGACAAGGAGAACCTAAAATTCTGCTAACACTTCAAACTGAACATATACAAAACCCAATTAGACCATTTTCACCCCTCCGCACCTGCCTCTCACCTCATATTCTCCAGTCTACATGTAACATTCTATTCAAGTTTATCTGATAGGGCTGCACCTGTCTTAGAAAGACTGCTGCTCCGGGTGAACTGCTCCAGCCCTGCCAGATGATCACCCGTGCTCCAGTCATATTGTGCTCTTTCCTTTCACACTCGTGATGTTTCTTCCATGCTGAGCACTTACACCCAGGGGTTGAACTTCTACATTTTATTCCTGGTCCAGGGATGTAAGCTGCTTCCCAATTTCTCTGATTATAATTAATACCTATTCAGCACAACATTGCTTCTATCCTTTATAACACAACATTTTTCTTTGTGAGTTTTCTTTTTTTTATGTACATGGCTATCTCTTTCACCAAATGAAAAATTTCTTGATAGCAGAGCCTACATCCTACTCTTGTTTTTATCCTTACAATTGTCTTTCACAGAGTGGGTCTTCAGGACATGTGTGCTAAATGAAATAGTGCATTTTCCATAGGCAATTTGAATCTGTTCTGAATCCCTCATGAGGGTCTAAATAAGTAGGCTGTAGATACTAGAGAGCTAAAAATTAAACAGATCCACCAGATCTGTTGATTGGGTGGGGTTTGGGGACTGATAACTGCATATCAGTACATTTTCTGATATTTTGAACTGTTCTGATTCTGCTGACGATAGTAACTTAGTATTTTATGTTTCACATTATAAACCTCTAAGAGAGAGGAGGTGAGAAAAGCACTCTGCAATCTCTCCTGGTCAAAGGAAACTACCTAGCTATCCTAAGATTAGTTTTCAAAGCCCATTTAAAAGATGTAGCCAATGTAACGAAAATGTATTCATAAATGCTTTACCCAGTTGGCTCCAAGTAGATACAACTCAGGAGAAGGGCTGCCCTCTCTTTTCATGTGGAAATATGTGGCAGAGAAGAAAATTAGCAAAATAATGTCACAGAAGTATCTCCTCTCAAATATGAGCAAACCGGACCAACGTTCAAGATAGTTTTGGAAGGTTTATTCCAGCCTGGCTGGATCACACAGGAGCGACATCATCACCCACTGGAAAAAAATGGGACGAATTACCATGGAATATTATAATCTGAAGTGGCTCCCAAAAGCTCTGCCATTGCCAGTGCAGGAAACTTGTCACAAATATAGCACACTTTAGGAGCCACAGATTTTCCTTCCTTTTGGGAAAACTGTACATATAAGTACTGGTTAATCTTAGAAGTTGATAATTATAATTCTTGCCCAAGTAAAAGTGCAGTACTAAACCAAATAATACTCTTCCTAAAGAACAGGATGTAGTTAATAATAGCTTCTTTTTATTGAACACCCACCATGGGCCAGATGCTTTATCTACATTTGTGTTTATTTTTACAAAAGCCCAGCAAAGTAAGTATAATTATCTCCATTTTATTTTTGTGGGAATTGAGGCTTACAGAGCAAAATAATGGGTAGACAATAAATTTGAACTTGAACTCAGGGTTTCCTGACTCCAGATTTTATGCCTTTTCAAATCTATTTTGCTGTCATAATAGAAATGCATCAAGGTACTAAAGGATTATTTTCAAGAGAAGATGTGAACCTGCTGCTGTCACTTAAAGCTCTTCAATTCTTATGGATGTAAAATGGAGATACATCCAAAAAAGGTTTAGAAAAAATAATGTACTGGGAAGTATCAAAGATAGGACAACTGCCTTGTTCTTCTCAGACTTTGTAAGACACCAATGTTGGTTAGGATGAACTCAGGACAAGTCCAGCCTAAGACAGCCAGAAAACAATAGTCAAGTTATCTACTTAACATTGTTTCTCCTCTATGAAAACCTGAGATGTCAATGCTATGGTAGGCCTGCCTAGGCCTATCCTATTTCTAAATGACACTAACAGAGGTAATACATTTTAACCCTTTATGTGTATCTCAGGCAGTCCCTGGCCTCTTGAAAGCAATATGTGATTGGCTTTTGGGATGTTATGCAGAGAAAGGTCTGAAAAGAATGTGCAGCTTCCTTAACCACTGCCCTTATCCCTCAAGAGTTCATAAATCTACTAGATTACAGTTTGTCTAATGTGTGGCCACCAGGTATGGCAAGTATTTTTCATAGCTCCTCCTTCCTGGGTGACCACTCTTTCCTATGACTCCCTCTCTGCGTGAGAGATCATCCCTGTGGCTCTTGCCATCCTTTCCCTTGACTTATCCTTCTTTCAAGATCTCCTGTGATCATCTATAATGCTTAGATTCATGATCCACATTCTCACCTGGAAATTAAAACTTGACAACTTTTAGAATTATTTTCTTGCAGATAAACTAACTTGACTTACCACAGACCAGACACCCCAAATATTGAAATTAGCTTATTCTGGATTTGAGTTTTCCCAACTTCACATATGCTTATGACACTGGAAGGTCAAAAATTGATCTCTCCTATTCATGTCCTATAAAAAATGATTGTCTACCACCTACGTTAACTTCAAGTTTTTTTGGCCCAGGCTCTTTCTGTCTTCATCCCTCATATACTATAGCACAATTTCCTTGGGATATAAATTAATATATTTGATATATATTTAATAATTTTCATTTCTCAAAAATTATTTTCTGGTATGTTTTAATCACTACCAGCATTCATTTTATTTTTCAGGTTTTATAAACCCATGCAAAAATTTTTTAAAAGACCTTAGATTTTACAACCTCTGAAATAATTCATTATCAATTGGACAAGAATTTGAAAACAAGTGAATTAGGATCTGTATTCTAAATTCCTCAAACTCATCTTTTTTTTTTTTTTTTTTTTTTTTTTTTTTTTGCTTTGGCTAATTAAAAATTTCATTCACAAAAGCTATATGATAACTTGTGACTGGGATTAAAATGATTAATCAGTCCCCTAGTATTGCAGGAATTACAAACTTTGGCTTGGAAAAGCATAAAACATTCTTAGAAAAGAAAAAGTATAAGATACAAGGAAAACAATGATCAAAACGTTTGCATGGATTAATAATGCTTTTAAATTAGGAAGACAGGAGGTGGGCGGGGGGCGGCGGAGAGTTTCCAACATCATTTTGCTGAATTAAAACTAAAATATTTAAAGTCCTAGAAGCAATGACATCAGTTCATCTGGATTTCTAACTAAATTTCAGAAAGAGCCAAAAAGGCAAATAGGTGTCCAGTAGTGAAGAGTTCCTTAAATCAGTTCTTAGATCAGATGCACTGGATCACCATCCAAATTTGTTAAAACTTGTGAGAGCTCACAGTTTATAAAGTGTTTTTCACAGTGCCTACAGAACATGAGGCAACAGTAAATCGTGTTCCCATCTCTCTTATCCTTCATACTTCCTGCTGTGCATGAATGCGTGTGTGTGTCTGTGTGTGACGAGGGAGTGGGCATTTCTCCCTACCCCAGTATGTGGAGAGCCTTTCTTTAGTTTCTTGCTTTTGTTTAGTTTGCCCTAGAAATTCAATTTCCACATTAATATTGTACAGTTTCCACTGGCAATAGAACTCTCCTTCAAGGAATAAGCATCCTTTGAGAGTGTGGAAGCTATAGAACACAGATCAACAATCATGCACACACAAAGCACCCTCAGAAATGATGTAACTTTAAGGAAATATTGTAAATAGAAAGATATGACTTCATTAAAGAGTACTGGAAGTACTCATTTTTCAGGAATTTAGCTCTCCATAATTCTTTTATTTCTTTCACAAATTGGATAATTAATGTGAGTTAGTCAAAATCCTCTATGGTTACAATCTCTGTGATTCTTTAATATTATAACTCTATGGGCTCATTTCTCATTTTTCTCCATACCTCATTTAAGGCTTGAAGTCAGTGGGAATTACCTCAGGCAAGATGAATTAGAGACTATCTGCCTAATCACTTAAGGCAGACTGTCAATTTTTAGAAATTATTAAATACATCTACACCATCATATGAAAATGTGAGTTTTCATAAAAACCCACATTCTTATATTTCTAATACAGATAGGAAAATGCTTTCTAAAAACTTAAAGCCTCCTAGAATCATAGAATTTTGAAACTAAGAGTTTTACAAATTATTTATTTATTATTCATTTATACAAAAAATGTTATGAGAACTTTATGGACTAAAAACATAACCTCTTTGTCAAGTTATTTAAACTTTCCAAGCCTCAGTTTCTCGGTTGGTTGGATGAGAAAGGTTAAAAGGATGACATCTCATGCAACTCCAAGCTGTAATATTCCACAGTTCTGGGCTGGTAACTTGTCAAAAGTTACCTAGCTAATTAGTGGCACAGCCAAGGCTACACTCCAGAAGCTAGAATTTCCTGGTTACTCCTCTCCTGTCCTTTGCACTACAATACACTAAGCTTCTAAATTAAAAATAATAATAATTTTTTAATTCTCAAAATGCTGTCCTATGTCTATAAAAGGTCATGTCCAGCTCTGTAACTTAGCTTGAATAGTTACATATAAGCTCTATTAATTAAATGGCAAATGTTGCATATTATGTCTAAAAATTCAAAAGCTAAACTAATACTAGGTTAAGCTATGTACAATTCATATTTTCTTTCCTTATTTGTTTTACAAACGACATTTGGATATCACTTATAAATCCCAACCCTTCAAGTACAAATCTAGTAGAGTTTGAGGCTTATAGACAGCTCAGGGTGCTTCTGAGCTCAGGTCAGGGAGCATTTTGCAGGCCAACATATTGAAACCCTCTTTTATACTGCTGCCAAATTGAATGCTTGTTAGTGAACATGAGACACAAACTTGAAAGGGGAAACTCTTTCAATGCAGCTTGAGCCATATGCCATCCAATTGTCTTATGGGCAGTAGTGGGTCCCCTTTTTTCTGAGTGTGTAGAGAAGAGCATCATGTCTTTTGTGGCACCAGCCTGCCAGGCCCAGAGCCTTCTCCTTCAAGTGCCTCATTCAGTCTCCAAGTTGGCTGAATAAGGCACTTTACTGATGTTAACAGAGGGACAGACACATATGGAGACAGTCAGCCATCCAATCACTGCATTCTAAGAATAATTCTTTCTATCAGTATCATCCTATTCCATACAAATACCTCTCAAACTCATGATATACTTACACATATAGTAGTGTAGACTAGTGGTTAGGGTTTAGCCTCTGGGGGTAGACCACCTCCACTTAAATTCCGAATCTGCCACTAGTTGAGTGTCCTTGGAAGCAAATCGCATGACCTTCTGGGAAATTCATCTCTGCATATGCAAAATTGTGATAGTAGAATCCACCTCACAGGGCTGTCGTAGAGATTAAAGGATTTAGTTTTTGTAGGCTGTTTAGAACAGGCTTTGTTAGTTTTTATCATTAATGTTTTCTATATTGAATATTTTTCTATTGTTCCAGTTACCAGTGCTGTCATCCTCACGCTCTCTCACATCTAAAACTTAACATGTCTTCGCAGTTCCACCTCAACAATATCTTGTTAATGCAGCCCTTTCTTTATACTCCAGCTGTCTTGTATAGTTCTTACTGTCTGTATCACTCTGGTGGAATTTATTATATACTATACTCCTTTGTATTGCTCACTGCTCATTCTTTTCTTTGATGTTTTCATTTTTTGGTTTCCCCTTGAGATCTTTTCTTACTCTTCTTTGTATTCTTTTCTGCACTTAGTATTGATACCATGTGGTACATAATAATATGTAATCAATATTTATTAACCAGAGTTCTATTACATTTATTTATTCAAAATTCAAAATAGGTACATTATTGGTACCTATTACATAATAGGCATCAGGTAAAATAACTGCAATACAGCATGAAAAAAGCAACAATCAAATCATGAGGAATTATACTGGCAGAAAGGAAGCAGCAATAACTCTGCTTGCAAGAGTCAGGAAAAGCATTGCAAAGTGTATTCTTCAATGGGATATTGAAGGATAACTAGGAGGTTTCCAGATTTATGGAGAGTAGTAGGATCAACAAAGAGAAAAAATATGCTTATTGGCTTAGAGCTGTGAAATAGTGTGGGGAAACTTAGAGGAATCACCAGGCAATGGAAGAAATGATGCTGGATAAGTAATGATCATAAGTTAATCTTAATTGAGAGCTTCCTAAGTTTTCAAGCACTCTGTGTGCATTATTTCTGATGCTCACAGTGGCTCTAAATAATATATTAACCCAGTTTTACAGATGAATGAAGTGAAGCTCAGAAGAGTAATAGGTTTGATAATAAGCATGGGTAGAACTGGAATTCCAGCCCATTGGTCTCCATTCCTGCACTGATTCTGTTGTCCAGCCCCCTAATGTGCCATGAGCATGCAGATGTATGTATTTCACCTTGCAACAGAGAGAGAGAAAGAGAGAGAGACAGAGAGATCTCAATGGAGAGCAAGGTCCCAGAAGATCTCAGTATGCTAATAACAATTATAAAAAAGAACAAAATTGTCCTATGTTTCAGATAGGCAAATTAACTTTAGATTCTAGATTTGATACAAATGATTGGTTAGTGCTTATAATATTCTGCTTTCCTAGGATCCTTTCCTTCTATCAGTGACCAAAAGTCACACACAGTCCTTCAAATAACTTCAAGTCTTCTACAATAGATTCCTAGATAAATAATGAGGGAGACCTGTATTCTAATTTTATTCTGCTACCCACTTTGAATCAGCCAAAGTTTGAACATTATTGTGCCTACTTTTTTCAAAAATGTATAAGGAATTGTAGCCTGTATTGTAAAGATGGTTATTTCATTTTTTTTACAAACAAAAAAATTCCAGAAACTGATGGATATGCTTCAAAAGTATTATAAGAAACTTATCAAGCTAGAAATATTTTTTTCAAGAATCCTGATCATTCTAACTACAGAAAAAATTCTAGAATATTATAGCATTTAAAATCTTCAATAAATTCATAATAAATAGCACAGAGTAGATTCTCTGTGTTATGCTGAGGGTAATCTGACTCAAGCAGACAACAACAATTTCTTCTTAAATTAGAAGCTGCAAAGACATAGAACAGCCTTTGCTTGTTTCCAGAACTTTAGCTTGAGTGTAAGTTTTGGAGATATATGCCTGTGTTTATAAGTCTTTGAGTTATTCACTCATTCAACAAGATTTAACGTGCCATATACTTCCAGATATCATCAACTACTAGTAAATGCTAATTAACAAGCAAATAAACTGGAAAAATATCAAATGGAATACCTTAGTGAGTGATAATACAGAGAAAAAAATGGAATATTTGCTTAGTAATTTAAGTAAATGAATATTATTTTATAATATAAATTGGTAGTGTATTCGCTTAATATTTTTAAAGAAAAAAAAACAGAAAAATACTTAGCATTTTACTACCACATTCAGGAAAGTTGCAAGATTAGTTTGAAAGTTTAAAAGTCTTTAACCATTGAGTATAATTTGAGTTTGACATATTTAATCACTAGACTATATATTAGAATATATAGTTCATGTATTGTTTTAAGTAACCTGGGCTAAGATGAGCTTCTCTAGACTTTTTAGGTCTTCATACACATTCTAGTCACCAATATTAAATCTTCATACTAAAATATCAAAAATAAATGCTATATTTTCTAAATCTCCAAAAAGGCTGTCTTGGATGTAGGCCAGGGAGTGAATTCCCTGATACATGTGAATATACAGTAATAATTCCCTTCTCTGATTATAACTAGACTCACTCTTTTTTACTTTTGGGTCACAGTTATATCTTACATAATCCAGCAGAGGGTGCTTCCTTTTTAGGGTTGGATTAGAATTAAATATGATAGGAAAAAGTTAAAATCTTTTGATATTTCATTTCCAGTGATTGATGAAATCAAATCCCCTTGCAGTGTAGTATATTTTCAGAAGTTTCCTAAGGATAATTATCTTCCTGCAGCATCACATGTTTTAACCAGCAGTTACATAACAACAGTGTATGTGCGCCTTTGACATGTTTACTGTCCTATTTTCCTTCTCGACTAGAAGTTATGATCCCTACTCAAAAGTTCCAGGTATATTCAACATAGGGACTTTTTTGTTTAGCAGTGCTCCTTCCACTCTGGGAATATATAAGAAGTGTTGCTGCCATTTACAAAAACTGTGTGTGTAAGTTGTGTGTGTGCATGTGTGTTTGGGAAGAAAAAAAGGAGCTTTCTTCGAGATAATTCTTCATAACAAAAGCATAGTTGCAGAGCATTCACGACATCATTGGCCATGTTAAGAGTAGATGAAAATGTGTAGCCTCTTCTCAAGAGCTAAATGGCCAGTAAGGAATAGTTCATTTCCTTCAGTGTGTGGCCCTGAATTTCTCTGCTGCATAAGAGTAGTTCCTGAAATTGTCATCTAAGGAGGATCCTAGTATTTTTTTTACATCCTTTTTCAGCTAGTCACCTAGCTCTGAAGTAGCTGGCCTTGCACAGAAGGTTCTGCTAAGGAATGTGAGGTACTCAAAATGGCTTTGAATCACACTTCTCAGAAGAGACAACCACAGGCATTACAAAGGAGAAAGCTGGAGTAGTCTCAGCTATCAAGCTAGCTTCAAGAGATTTTTCCCTCCCACCACTTTATATATGATAGTGCAGTCAAATTTAATAAATGGAGATTATATCTCCCTGAGTATCTTGCAAGCAGACAGATTTTGCTTTTGAATCCTCTTCCATCTCAAATTTTTACTGTTAAAAGTTGTACACCCGTATGGAAGACAGGCATTTCTGGAAATACAACATAGTAAGAAATCTGTATCTTTGAGTGCTGAGCTAGCCCACACTAGAAGCATAACACAAAGCTAAGAGAAAGAGCTGGTTTTGGTGAGCAAATGTTTTATATCTGCACACAAGAAAACTGAGGACAGCTCTAATTTTAAATCCCATTAGAAAATGCTGTGATTAACTGCAGGACCTCACTGATTGTTCAAGTAATAGATGAACATGCCACAGTGAAATATTTCCCCTTTTTATTTACAAACAAAAGAGGATTTTTATGTGGACAGAAATCAAAGCATTACTGAAGCACTGGTTGCCTAAGCTTAAATTCTTTCACATTAACACAGATTCTTTATTATGTAAAGTCAACATCTTCAATATTTTTGAATGGTTTTGAATAGTATAATCTGTAATATTTTGTGATTTCCCTTAAAATGGGTTGGTTTCTTCAGAAAGAATTATGTACCTACCAACATAATGAAGTAATTAACTAGAGAACAAAAGGCTTTTCTTTTGTTTCAGACAAAACTTGCTTCTAAGACACAAGCTACACATGTATTATTTTTAGGACCATCAGCCTTGCCCTGGATGATGATTTTGTTGTCAGAAATGTTTTTATTATTTTCTGCAATACCAAAAAGACCTGACAAAACATTAATAGGACAATTGAGATAAAATGTGCTGTATGTTGTTATGTTGCTTTTATAAATATTTTGGATTTGCCAATGTAATAGACTTTGATAAATCATAATATTTCTACAACTAAAAATCATTAATATCTATTTTGACTGATATCTATGTTAGGTAAAAACTACAAATTATATTGTAGACAAACGACTTAGAAATCATATGCAAACAATTCAAAATATATTTAATTAAAATGCATTTTAAAAGTCCTTAACTGAAATAAAAGTGCAATTTTTAAGAGTGTTGCCCCCACAATCCTTGGCTCACAGAATTATATATATACACATATATATTCACACATATATACATATATACACATATATATATATGTATATATAGATGGAGTCTAGCTCTGTCACCCAGGCTGGAGAGCAGTGGCACGATCTTGGCTCACTGCAGTCTCTGCTTCCCGGGTTCAAGCAATTCTCCTGCCTCAGTCTCCCAAGTAGCTGGAATTACATGTGCCGGCCACCACAGCCAACTAATTATTGAATTTTTAGTAGGGATGGGATTTCACCGTGTTGGCCAAGCTGGTCTTGAACTCCTGATCTCGTGATCTGCCCACCTTGGCCTCCCAAAGTGCTGGGATTGCAAGCATGAGCCACTGCACCCGGCCACAGAATTATATTAAACTTCACGATCACATTTTTCACTTCACAGCACATCCTATTCCCAAGTGTGAAACCCTTTGTTATATAAGATGTGCCGGAAGAAGTGAGAGGAGTAAAAGGTAAAGAACCCAAGGAAAAGTTCCAAAAATTGCAAACTGACAGCCTGCAAGAAGAGTTTGCCTCACTGACATACTTAATTAGCTTTTTGATGTTGACTAACATACTGCAATTTGGGAATTGGTTGCTGTGATGATATATGGCCCCAAGAATGTCTATATCCTAATTGCCAACACCTTTAAATGTTGCCTTATATGATAATACTGATTTTGCAGGTATGATTAAGGATTTTGAGATGGGAAGATCATCCTGGATTATCACAGTGGGTCTGATGTAATCAGAACGGTCTTTATGAGAGATGCCAGAGGAGTCAGACAGAAAGAGATGTGAAAACAGAGGCAGAGGGATGCAGAAAACTTTGAAGACGTTACCCTGCTGACTTTGAAGATACAAGAAGGGAGCCATGAGCCAAAGGATGTAGGTAACCTCTGGAATATGGCAAGGACAAGCAAATGGCTTCTTCCCTGGATCCTCTAGAAGGAGCGATCCTGCATACCCATTTTAGATTTCTGACCTCTAGAACTGTAAGACAATACATTTGTGTTGTTTTCAGTTGCTAAATGTGTGGAATTTTTTATAGCAGCAATAGCAAACTAATGCATTTGCCTATAATTTATCAAACTTAGAAGATTTCACGTACAGATTCAGACTTACTTGTTTTTACGTCTGTTGAGAACTGGAAAATCTAGTGAGGGCTGAGTGTCACCACCTCCTCCTGTCAATGACTGGTTAAAGCTGTTCCCTTTAGAGGTTAAGTCTTCTCTGGTCTATCAAGGCTATCAGATTCTGTTTTTAATATGAAACCTCTGGTAGATATTTGAATTTGTGACCCCTGCCATGTGTGATCTTATATTTTGCATTTTACTTAATAGTCATCTCATATTTAGCTTTTTACAGAATTATATCTAATTATCCACTTTTTACAAATGGCATTCTATTAAACTATTTTTATCAGGCTATTTTCACACTGCTATAAAGAAATACCTGAGACTGGGTAATTTATAAAGAAAAAAGGTTTAATTGGTTCACACTTCTGCAGACTGTACAGGAAGCATGGTGTTGACCTCTTCTTGGCTTCTGGGGAAGCCTCAGGAAACTTACAATCATAGTATAAAGCAAAAGGGGGAGCAGACACATCACATGGCCAGAGTAAGAGTGAAAGAGGGAGCCAGGAGGTGTCATGCACTTTTCAACAACTAGATCTCATGAGAACAGCACCAAGGGGATGATGCTAAACCATTCAAGAGAGATATAACCTCATGATCCAACTACCTCCCTCTAACATTGGGGATTACAATTCAACATGAGATTTGGGCCACCACACATATCCAAACTATATCACTATTGATCCTGAGATTAAGTAAATGAGAATATCATTTACTTAATCGTTTTCCACCATCCACTTCTGTTTGTCTTTTCTGTAAACTTTTTGAAGATTTTCTACTCTTGGTGAGCCATAATTACATTATTTGTAGCATAAGTAGTGTATTCAATGAGTGGGATTCAGGAGTATCTGGAGGCAATCAATGTGCTCTTTTTCACTGCTAACTATCTCATCTACTATTCTTTCATGAAATCTCAGGCACATTGGGCACTCTTACATACTAACATAGTTTCATATCCCAGATACTAGAAAGTCCAGTGCAGGTTAATATTAAGCTTTCCCATTGCCCCTCAACTTTGGCGGGCTTTAAGCTGCAGTGAGGAAAAGCAGTGTATGTGAGAGACAGGGGCAACTGTCCCTCCAGAGGCACTAAGTGAAGTCATTTCCTTCCTTTTCCAGCTTCCAGAGCTGCATGCATTGCATTCATCAGCTCATGGTCCCTTCCTGAATCCCCTTCTAAGCCAGCAGCTTAGCACAGCTTCAGTCCTAACACTGCCTCCTCCTTTAGCCATATCTCCCTCTGCTTCCCTCGTATAGGGACACTTGTGATAACATTATTTGGCCCACCTGGATAATCTCAGCTACTCTCATTTCAAGATCCTTAACTTGATCACATCTGCAAAATCCTTGCTATATAAAGTAGCATTCATAGGTATCAGGAATTAGGACATGGACATCCTTCAGGGCCACAATTCAGCAAACTGCATTCAGCCTACAGAATTGAAGCCAAAACAACAAAAAAGATTTTATGCTAACTGGAATTCTAACTACCAAATTTTATGGTCCTCATCCTACTACTATTCTCTGTTGCATTTAAGATGGCTAACTATGTGTTCCTTCTTTAAACATTTTCTTTCATTGGATTTCGGATAGTTCTTTCCCATGGCTGTCTTTCTTTTCTACCTCTTCTAATAGATTCCATTCTCTTTCTCCCAACTTTTGACTCTGCATTTATCCCCACCCCATTCCTCTATACCTATGTCTCCCATTGTCATAATTCCTAATGAGTCTCAAATCTATATTTCAAGCTCCAGTCTCTTTTTCACCTGTATTTGCAACCACATTTTGGGCATAGTCCTCTGAAACTGTTTCCAAAAACGAACCTATTATCTTGCCTGGCAAACTTGTCAGTCTTCTCATATTTTTTTTGTTTTCCTTCGTTTTACTCCCATTGGCACTATCATTGCTTAGGGCCTTAATTTTCTTTCATACCGGAGCTGCTGTAGCAGCCCTTAATTGGTAGCCCCATCCTCAGTCTTTTCTCACTCAAATCCATTTTTCACATCATGGCTAGATTAACATTTCCTTTTTTGGAGTGCAGTGGCACTATCTTGGCTCACTGAAACCTCTACTTCCCGAATTCAACAGTTTGCCTGCCTCAGCCTCCCGTGTAGCTGGGATCAGAGGTGTGCGCCACCACCCCCACTAATTTATGTATTTTTAGTAGAGATAAGGTTTCGCCACGTTGGCCAGACTGGTTTTGAACTCCTAACTTCAAGAGATCCATCAGCCTCAGCTTTCTAAAGTTCTAGGATGACAGGCATGAGCCACCACACCCAATCTAGGTTAACATTTCTAAAACTCGAAAGTAGTCACATAATTCCATATGCAAAACACAAAAAACAAAAACAAAACTTAGAGGCTGGGTATGGTGGCTCACACCTGTAATCCCAGCACTTTGGGAGGCCGAGGTGAGTGGATCACCTGAGGTCAGGAGTTTGAGACCAGCCTGACCGACATAGAGAAACCCTCTCTCTACTGAAAATACAAAATTAGCCAGGCGTGGTGGCCCGCGCCTGTAATCCCAGCTACTCCTGAGGCTGAGGCAGAAGAATTGCTTGAATCCAGGAGGTGGAGGTTGCGGTGAGCTGAGATGGTGCCATTGTACTCCAGCCTGGGCAACAAGAGAGAAACTCTTCTCAAAAAAAAAAAAAAAAAAAAAAAAAAATACAACTTTGATAACCACCTCCACCACCAAGATAAATTTAGAACTTTGACCCTCACATTGAATGTCATTTTTAATCTGTCCCTGCTCTAACTCTTCATGTTCTTTTATTATCATTTCTTTTCAACTCCTAGCCACACTACATGAATCTATTTCCAGGAAACATCTTGCACTTTTAGACTGGCTGGTATTTGGTCTTTTTTTTTCCTACGTTTTCCTAAATAACATTCCACTTAGATGAAACTCTCCTCATTTTTAAGGCACAACTTCAGTGTTCCTTCCTCTGAAATCCTTTTTCTATTTTCCCATAGCACTTTTTACATATATTCATAATAACGAACACTGCTGTTTTTATATATCTGTATCTACCAAAGAGTAAGTTGTAAGCTAAGTTTCTTTAGAGCATAGTGTTTCATTCCTCTTAGTATCCCTAGTAGCAAGCATGGCTCCTATAATCAACATTAAGAATATTCATCTATGTAACAAATACCTGAGTTTGACTGTTGTTTAAGTTTTCTGTGTCTAAATATCTTTACAAAATGGGGTGGTGTATAATAGTACACACCTGCATTAATTCTTATGAAACATTTAGAATACTGCTTGCCATGTAATAAGGAGTACAAAGTGTTAAATAAAAATAAATAAAAGCCGGATGCAGTCATGGGTATCTATAGTACCAGCTATTTGGGGAAGCCGAGACAGGAGGATTACTTGAGGCCAGGAATTTGAGGCTGCAGTGAGCTATAATCAACCCTGTAAATAGCCACTGCACTCCAGCCTAGGCAATGTAATGAGATCTTGTGTCTAAAAAAATAAAAATTAAAAACAAAAATAAAATGGTTAATCTTTAAAAAGTAAACAAGTGTTTACTGAATTACATTATTATAGATAAAACAAAAATTTTTAAAAATTCATAAGCAACTTAGCATTAAAAAAAGGAAATAATTTAAATATGCATGAAAAGGGTGAAATTATTCAGAAAGAGTAAACTGGTACAAGATGTTTTTGTCATGAGATAAGAAGAATAGAAATATGAGGGCATTTCTCATCTTGTTCCCCTGATGCTGACTCTTAGCACAGTTACCTCCAAAAAAATAGAAAAAAAAATACACCTCTTCGGTTGAATTAAGTCCATGGGACCACAAAGCAAAATGAGAAATTATCCTTTTAATTAGCTTCAGTGAGTTTCAATTAAATTATTTTCTGAGAATTAATAATAGTGGAAGAATTTTCTAGGTCTCCCTTTTCAAAGAAACATTTAAGTCTCTTTAAAAATCAAAACCATTACCGTGAAAATTTCTTGACCAGAATGAAGAATTCTCTAGATATCTGCAATTAAAAAAATAGAATTAAGAAGTCTAATATTGGCATGATGTTTCTAAATTACTAAGATCATCATATAATTTGCCCAGCAGTCATTCTTTGAGCAAGCTCCTTTTAAAGCCAGAATTTAAGCAGGAAATTGAATCTGCAAAAGGAAGATCAATGAAGCACTGTGTCTTCAAATACTCACAAATGAATGAATAAGTGTTCAAGGATAAGAAATCGTCAGATTTGTGGAGATGCAGGGTAGGAGAGGAGGCAGTAGAATGAGAATCAAGAATGGGTTCTTGTCTGCACTTATTCTATATTCAATACGTGACCCAGGGAAAGCTATCTAAACCTTTTTGGATCTCAGATTTCTCATTTCTGAGGTTGGAATAGACAATTTATATGATCTCTTTTAGCTCTAATTAACTTTGCTTCTATGTACAATAAAGAGTATATACATCTACAGTATTTAGGTGATGTTCTGACTAGTTTTTAAAATAACTATAACTGAGATGTTATTTTCAAACTTGTTAATGAAATCTCTTTTCTCCTTCCAAGTAAATACTTGGCCTTTTTGGTCTAAAGCATCCATTGGCTTAGTGGGATATTAGGATTTGTATGAAAATAGTTAATCTTTCACTTTTGATGTTTGAAATGAGATTTTTCTGCAAGGCAACATATCAGCAAGCCATGCTATTATCTTAAGAGAGGATTTACTAAATCCTATCAGCTACCATTTATCATGATAAGGGCTCAGTCTATAACGTTTATCACATAGAGTTCTCACATAATGTAGAAAGCATACTCCTCCAGACCATGACATATGTCTCTAGGGCTTACTGCTTTATGATATAAGGGAGACATAATGTGGAGGTTTGAGGGAAATCCCAGACCTTTAGCCACCAGGAAATCGGAAGGTCCATGATCTGGTCATCTGTTCTTTCTTGGATTCATCAGGAATTAGTTGCCCATATTGCTGACTCAGTTTACCTCTACTATCACATGACTATAAATTCCTAAATGGGACTGATCCTTTCCCCAGGCTGCCCAGGCAGCCAGTCCCATGGTGCTTGGCTAGAGGATCACGTTTACACTTATTTCCTGCCACCCCTGCTGACAATCTCTACTGGCCTGCTCAGCTTTCCCTCAGGGTACACAGATGATTCTAGATCATTTCCATACCACAGGGAAGTCAAATGGGGGGAAGGAATAGTTATTCAATGTGCCACTTCTTCCAATCTGATGCTTCCACCTGCAGGGCAGACCCTTGCTGACTCACAACAGGAAGTGAAGCAAAACACACTTGCTCTCAACTCTCACCTTAACCTTTGCAGCCTTCTTCATTTCTCTTAAGATTTCATGCTGTAAAACGGAGGTCAGAACACAAGTATCTCACCACTTGCTTCTTTTTTTCCTCTTCCCTCAATCTTTAAAGTACAGTTGTCCCTTGCCTCTACTTTAAAAGACATTTTTTTTCCTCTTCTCTCTAGTGAGGGATTTACCTTAGTAATATCTTCTTTCTCCCAGACTCTATTCTAATGGATTAACTTTAATAGTGGGCAGGGTGTACAAAGAAAAACTGTCTTGCTAATAAGGAAGAATGGAGTTATTTTTAAAATATTACATACATTATAAAACTAGTGACTATGACTTCAATTCTCCATAAAATTCTGGTATATATTATAAAATGGATGCTTTTTACATACTTAAAAGAATTTGGGAAATAAAACAAGCACAGTCTATTTTTATTTGTGACATAATATAATTATAATATCTCCTAACATACTGTAACTTCTATTTCTTTAAAAAGGCAGAGAATGTGGACTGTGTGTTGGCACAGTTAAACTCAGTTTTTTAAATTATTATATCCCCAAAATACTAATTATTTTGTAAATTTGGAAATAACTTACTAATGGTACATCACAGGTCACTTTTCCTGCACATTCATCATCTCTATGTGTAATACAGAAACACTATTATTAATAGTAAGATCCAACATTTATTCAGTCCTTACTAAGGACCAGACACAAAGTAACACAAGCCACACATCTTTTATTTCATTAAATAACTAGCTAGTTCTTGATGTTAGAAAAATTCAAACTAATTTGAAAGATTAGAAAAGCAAGCAGAAACTATTAAGATGAGAATGGTCCAAGTGCAGTAGTATTTACAACTAAAATGATTAAAAGCAGTTACAGATTTCCTTGTTCCTTTTCCACTTCCACTGTTGCATTTGACTAGATTTATTTTTTTTAAAATGATGCATTAGTCTGTGATGAATTCAGTCAGTCATTAAGATACCAGCTCAGTATGGTAAGAAATAATAATTATTATAATTTCAAAAAGAATCAAGTACACCTTTCCCTGACATGGTTTGGCTGTGTCCCAAGCCAAATCTCATTTTGAATTGTAATTCTCATAATCTTCACATGTCGTGGGAGGGACCAGGTGGAGATAATTGAATCATTGAGGCAGTCGCCATCCTGTTCTCATGATAGTGAGTTCTCACGAGATCTGATGGTTTTATAAGGGGCTTTTCCCTGTTTTGCTCGGCATTTCTCCTTGCTGCCATCATGTGAAGAAAGACATGTTTGGTCCTAATTCTCCCATGATTGAAAGTTTCCTGAGGCCTCTGCAGCCCTGCAGAAGTGTGAGTCAATTAAACCTCTTTCCTTTATAAATTACTCAGTCTTGGATGTGTCCTTATAGCAGTTTGAGAACAGATGAATACAGTAAATTGGTAAAGGGTATGGCAGCGCTGTTGTAAAGATACCCAAAAATGTGGAAGTGACTTTGGAACTAGGAACAGGGAGAGGCTGCAACAGCTTGGAGGGCTCAGAAGAAGATAAGGAAAATATTGGAAAGTTTAGCACTTCCTAGAGACTTGTTGAATGGCTATGACCAAAATGCTGATAGGGGTATGGACAATAAAGTCCAGGCTGAGGTGGTCTCAGATGGGGATGGGGAACTTGTTGGAAACTGGAGTAAAGGTCACTCTTGCTATGCAAAGAGACTGGCAGTATTTTACCCCTGCCCTAGAGATTTGTGGAACTTTGAACTTGAGAGAGATAATTTAGGATATCTGGCAGAAGAAATTTTTAAGTGATGAAATGTTCCAGAAGCAGCAGAACATGAAAGTTTGAAAAATTTGCAGCCTGACAATGCAATAGAAAAGAAAACCCCATTTTCTAGGAAGAAATTCAAGCTTACCACAGAAATTTACCTAAGTAATTAGCAGCCAAATGTTAATCACCAAGACAATGGGAAAATGTCTCCAGGACTGGGTCAAGGGTCTCCCTGCTCTATACAACCTCAGGGCATGGTGCCCTGAGTCTCAGCTGCTTCAGCTTTAGCCATAGCTAAAAAGGGTCAACTTACAGCTCAGGCCATTTCTTCAGAAGGTGCAAACCCCAAGCCTTGGCGCCTCCCACTTGGTGTTGAGCCTGCGGGTGCACAGAAGTCAAGAATTGATGTTTGGGAGCCTCCACCTAGATTTCAGAGGATGTATGGAAATGCCTGGATGTCCAGGCTGAAGTCTGATGCAGCAGTGGAGCCCTCATGGAGAACCTCTGCTAGGACAGTAGGGTAAGGAAATGTAGGGTCAGAGCCTCCACACAGAATCCTGACTAGGGCACTGCCTAGTGGAGTCGTGAGAAGAGACCCAGACCTCCACACCCCAGATGGTAGATCCACAGACAGCTTGCACTGTGTGCCTGGAAAAGCTTCAGACACTCAACATCAGCTGTGGAAGCACCTAGGGCTGGGGCTTGTACCATGCAAAGCCACAAGGGTGGAGCTTTCCAAGGCTGTGGGGGCCCACCTCTTACATCAACATGACCTAGATGTCAGACATGCAGTCAAAGGAGATCATATTCAAACTTTAAGGTTTAATGACTGCCCTATTGGATTTCAGACTTCTGTGGGGCCTGTAGCCCCTTTGTTTTGGACAATTTCTCTCATTTAGAATGGGTGTCTTTTCCCAATTCCTGTACCCACTTTGTATCCAGGAAGTAACTAATTTGCTTTTGATTAACAGGCACATAGGTGGAAGGGACTTGCCCTATCTCAGATGAGACTTTGGACTTGGAGTTTTGAGTTAATGCTGGTGTGAGTTAAGACTTTGGGGAACTGTTGGAAGGGCATAAATGTGTTTTGAATTGTGATGACATGAGACTTGAGAGGGGCCCAGGGGCAGAATGATATGGTTTGGCCGTGTCCACACCCAAATCTCATCTTGATTTTTCGTTCCCATCATCCCAATATATCATGGGAAGGGCCAGGTGGAGATAATTGCATCATGAAAGCAGTTTCCCCATCCTGTTTTCATGGTAGTGAGTTCTCACATGATCTTATTGTTTTATAAGGGGCTTGCCCCTTCTCTGGGCACTCATTCTCTCCTTGTTGTCACCATGTGAAGAAGAATGTGTTTGCTTCCCCTTCCACCATGATTGTAAGTTTTATGAGGCCTCCACATCCATACTGAACTATAAGTTAATTAAACCTCCTTCCTTTATAAATTACCCAGTCTCTGGTATGTCTTTATTACCAGTATGAGAACAGACTAATACACCATCCCCCATCCCCGAAAACATATGTTTATAATTTTGTAGGGAAACTAAAATTCATAAAAACAACTGCAATTAATTACAAAAAGTGAATAATGCTTTTAAAAAGAAGGAGATTCTTCAAACCCCTCACTGCACATTTTTCTATCTGCCTATTCTTACTGGATCTACTGAAAGAGAGGAGGGAGCTGCTAATCTGACAGGTCTAAGCACCTGTTGATGTCCTGGAGAGCAAGGGCTCTCTTTCTGGTCCATGAGCACTCTCTCATTGGCTTATTCTTATTTTCTGTATCTCTCTTTCCAGGCAAACTTGATCATTCTGGTCTCAACATAATAGATTTAAGTTAGTGGTGGGGGGAAACAGGAGCAATAACTCTGGAATTTCTATAAGATATTGAGGAGGAGCATCTCTCTAAATTCCCTTCCTCCTTTGAAGGATATGAGGATATAGACCTAGAAGAGCATCCAGGAAGTACCAGCTATAAAAGTCTGGGAAGAGCAAACTAACCCCTTGATAACAGATTTCTATTCATTGAACTGAAATTGTACACATAAAATGTGTATAACTGGCATGAAGTGACAGGGATTCTTGCTATGTAAAATCTGGAAGATGTTCTTTCTTTCTTATTTATTTATTTTTTCTGTCTACAATTCCTTCTTAGAGAAATCACTAAGTAACAAAAACATTTGGCTCTAAATGTGGGTGTTGAGCTGGTATTGTGATAGTCTAAGGTGCCCTATTAAGCCTTTGGATCACTGGGTCACAATGGAGCCTTTAGACTGGATTAACTGGAATTTAATGGTAAGAGGAAGCTACATTTATTTCAGCAATCCTTTGTCTAGATAAAAACGAATAGAAAAAGGCATTGTAAATGGATAATGTTGGCTCTTGGTTTTTCAGTGGGTGGAGGAACAAAGAATGTGATAGGAGAAAGTAATATATTAAAAGACTAAGAAACAATAAGGTAAACAGGAGTAACTAGTAGCAGAGAAAAGTACAGTAGAACTTAATTTGAAAACACAGTATTTAAAAATGAATATAAATTAAGATTAAAAAAGTAAAAATAAAATATTGGTTGTTACGTTAAATGTAAACAAGATAAAATCTGATTTTTGACAGCAGATGCCATCAAATTAGATGGTATAAAAAGGTTTTCGCTGGGCGCAGTGGCTCAAGCCTGTAATCCCAGCACTTTGGGAGGCTAAGGTGGGCAGATCACCTGAGGTCAGGAGTTCAAGACCAGCCTAACCAACATGGAGAAACCCCATCTCTACTAAAAGTACAAAATTAGCTGGGTGTGGTGGTGCATACCTGTAATTTCAGCTACTCAGGAGACTGAGGCAGGGGAATTGCTTGAACCTGGGAGGTGAGGGTTGTGGTGAGCTGAGATAGCGCCATTCCACTCCAGCCTACGCAACAAGAGTGAAACTCCATCTCAAAAAAAAAAAGTTTTATATCTTACTAGGCAACCTTACAGATAGTAGGACTAGCTACGAAATATCAGAAGACATAAAGAAAATATGAGTAGTGATATTACTTATAAACAAGATAGAATTTAAGATTAAGGTACAGATAGAAAAAAAGAGAATTATGTGAAAGTGAAAGCACCAAAATAAATAAAGAAGGTAAATATTTAAAGCAAGCATTATTAAAAACTTATGAACAACATTTTTTAAAGATACAGATGAATTAAATTCAATAAAATAATGAAATAGATATAAATAGAAACATACATTTTTAAATATCCATGGAATCACTTCAAAAATCTATTATGCAATTGACTACAAAAAAAACCCTTAAATCTTATAATGTAGAACATTTATGTTCTCTGATCAAAATTAATATTTACAGCATTTTCTTTGATAAAAATAAACTATACTTAAAAACAAATACTGTAAAATTACTAGCATATCTTATTAGAAAATAAGAAACTTCATCCTAAAAATATGCTTAGTCCAAAGAGACTGTTAAAAAATTTTTAATTTAGAAAAAAATAAAAAATAAAACATTTTCTACCAAAACTTAATTTCAGCACATTGCTTAAACTATCCAAAGAAAAAAACAGATTTTAAAATATCTTCTTCTTAAAAAGAAAGATGAAAGATAAATGGGATTACACCTCATCTCAAGAAATTATAAAAATAAAAAAAACTAAAAGACACTAAAATAACAATATCTGAAAAATAAACAGTAAAAATAATAGGGTCAATGTTCTAAAAGTTGGTATATTTAAGGATCAGAAAATCAGATAAAACTCTAGTAATCCTCTTAAAGACAAAAAGGAATATTTTGAAAATAATTTTCAGATATGTTTGTTTATTTCTTTCAATCCACATGAATCTTTGTAATTGCTTTGACCAGTAGTACATGGTGGAGGTGACTTTAAGTGGCTTCTGAAGTTAGGTCACAAAAGGTAAAACAGCTTCTGTCTGGCATTCTCTCTCTTTCTTCCTCTCTCTCTCTGTCTCTCCTCTTTTCTCCACATAACTAGATATTTAGTTTGCCTTGTAAAAATTTTGGCTATCCTGAAGACAACATATTTTTTCCAGCAAATATTTAGTTATACCTTTCTTAATATTCTGGGTAAAGAGTATGCCCTTTTTTGAGTATGAGAGATAATAAACAAAATAAATAAAAGAATCTAATATGTCAGATACTGACACGTGCTATGGAGAAAAATAAAGAGGAAAGACGTTAGAGAGAACCAGAGAGGAGTTGGAGTTTCAAATAGGGTGGTTAGGGAAGGCTTCTCTATGAAGTGAATTTTAGTCAGGACTTGAAGGAGATCAGAGACAAACCATGAGGTTATGTGGGTTAAAGTTCTCCAGCTAAAGAGGGAATTGCATCGCGTATTTGAGGAGCCACAACCAGGCCGGTGTGGCTGGGGTAGGAAGAATGAGAGGAATAGTAGTAGGAGACAGGGTCAGAAAGTTAATGGAGATTCACTGGATGACTTTGAGATGAAGAGTAACATTAGCTGACTTCAGTGCTAATATGAACTGAGAAGGTAGAGTATTGAGGGGATCATCTACAGGGATAACAAAATTATCATGAATTAAGCCATTTATAATATTAGAGAAAATGTAAAGAGGTAGAATTCAAAAAATAAGAAAGGGTGTGTAGTTAACTGCAAAAAGAGTATGATTAACTTTACCCTCTGAACCTGAGATTCAGAAAATATTCGATGGCATAGATAAATAAATGAGAAGTATAACTCTACAAGTAAAGTGGAAACTTTGGAGGAAATTCATGAAATAAGTATCACAGAAGAGATCAAAATAATGTTTTTAAAATTTGATTATTTAAAAAGACATAAACCAAGACTACATGGTTCACAGTTCCACCTAACTTGTAAAATACAGATAAAGCCAATGTTTTGAGGCAATTCAAGTAGAATAGAAATAGAAAGAAGCTAATTAAAATCGATAAAGATTATTTAGCAAAAGCAATAGCAAGCATCAATCTATCTGATAATACAAAGCTATTTATTTTAAAAGAAGAACAAGAACAAGATGCTTGCTATCTATTATTATCTAACATCTCTTCAGAGATTTTTCTGTCTAGAATAGAGAAGAAAAACTAATCAGTATCATTTTGGAAAATTATCTCTTTTGCTAATAATATTACTGAATATCTAAGAAAACCCAAAAGATTCTATTAAAAACTACTTGAATATATGAGGAAATGTAAGTGGCTAGATTAAGACAAATATTCAAATATCAGTAATTTTCCTTTATACTAGCAAAAAGAAAATAGAAATAAAAAGGAAAATATTCTGTTCGCAATAGAAACAATTATAAAATATTCAAGAATAAATTTAACATGAAGTGTGCAGGATCCATAAAAATGAAACTATAAAATTCTGTCAAAACCTATAAAATAAGAACAGAATAAATAAGAAGATGTACCATGTTGTCGGAGATGATAATTTTAAATAAGAGCTGCAACAATACATATCCCATCTCTCAGTGTGACATTGGCACTCCTTTCCAGCGCAGGCATGTGAGCAAGAAGACTTTGAGTGGATTGAGTGGATACTAAACAAGGAGCAAGAAGACTCAGCCATTATCTGAGTGCAACTCCATGAGAGACCCCCCAAGCCAAGGCCTTCTAACCAAGACACTCCCAAATTTCTGAACCACAGAAACTGAAAGGATAATAACTACTCATTGTATTTTAAGTCACAACATTTTAGGATGGCTTATAATGCAACAAAAAGTAACTAATACATGTGTTTTTGTATTGAATGACTTACCATTATGCCAAATATATATTGTCCCTCAAATTAATGACTTAAATGCAATTTGCATAAACACCTAATAATATTGTACTTTGTGTTGTACTGAGATAAAATAATATCAAAATTTATAGGAATATCAAGTTTAGAATAACCCAAAATATTTAAAAATAAAATTAAAGTAATCAAAATAGAAACAGATTAATTGAAATGTTAGGACTGAGAAACACATTCAAATGTATAAGGAATTTAATAAATGACAAAGGTGATAATTATATTGAATGGAGAATAATGATTAACTTTAAAATGTTGCTGGTGTAGTAGACACCCATTTTGCAGCAAATGATGTTGAGCTCATTCTCATTCTAGATAAGGTAAAACCTTAAATATAAACATAAATAAAACCTCAAAAATATGTAATAAATATGTAAATATGATATGTAAAAAACAAATAATAAACACATTTGCTATATAAAAAATAAAATCATAAAAGGCAAAGTGATCATAAAGTAAAAAATGAGAGAACCATTTGTAATATATTAGATAATATCTATAGTATACCAAAACACCTCAGTTGATAAAGTAATTATAAATATACTTAAATTATATGAATAAGCAATTAAAAGAAAAGCAAATACAAATGACCAATGGACAGTAAAAAAATTCAACCAATATATAGGAAAACACAAATTAATTATTTATTAAATTTTAGGTGTTAGGAATTCAACGTCAAGCAAAGAAGAACAGTTATTGCTCTTATGAAGCTTATATTTTAGTTGATAGTAGAAGAAATTATATACAAGGAAAATATATAACCCAGACCGGGCACAGTGGCTCATGTCTGTAATCCTAGCACTTTGTGAGACTGAGGCTGATGGATCACGAGTTCAGGAGTTCAAGACCAGCCTGACCAACATGGTGAAACCCCGTTTCTAATAAAAATATTAAAATTATCCAGGCGTGGTGGCACACACCTGGAATCCCCACTACTCAGGAGGCTGAGGCAGGGCAATTGCTTGAACCCAGGAGGCAGAGACTGCAGTGAGCCAAGATCACGCTACTGCACTCCAGCCTGGGTGACAGAGTAAGACTCCGTCTCAAAAAAAAAAAAAAAAAAAAAAAAAAAAAAAAAAAAGAAAAGAAAAGAAAAGAAAAGAAATAGCCTATGATAATTGGTACAAAATTTTAAAAATGTAAAATCTAGATAAGGAATAATGATGAGGGAGGTTGGCTGTTACAGATATATTAGTCTGGAATTACCTTAGTAAAGTGGATTTTTACCAGAATCCTCAATGAAGTAATAAAGCAGGCCAGCACATAACTGGAAGCTATTATATAACACTTATTAGATTGACCAATGTGAAAAAGTAAGTGGGAATATTTAATGATGTGGGTATTCAAGTAAATATGTCCTGTTACACATTACCAGTGAAAATGTGAACTGTTACAACTCATATGAAAGCCTAGCAAGATCTATTATAATTTCACATCCTTCAACTCAATAGTCTTTACTTCAGGAAATCTATTCCAGAGAAATAACAAGATCAGTACATTAAAGACGTATGTACAAAAATGTTTAATAAAATATTAGTCAGAGTAGCATATTACTTATTGTTTACAGTTCACTCCATTCTAAATAAAGACTTATATGTAAAAATAAAGCCTCAAAAATTCTGGAAGAATGTACATATATGTTTGCATGGACCATTGTTGTTAAAACAGAATACTCAGAATATATTTAGAAAGACATACTAACTACATAAAAAATTAAAATTATATAAGGCAAGGTTTTCATAAAGAAAGTAAAAAAAGTGAATAGTTGAATAAATTGTGGTGTATCTCTACCACAGAAGAGCCTGCACTGATTACAAAAAATCAGTTAGGTCTATACTTGTTCATATTGATAGATTTCTTCGGTGTATTCATGAATGAGGAAAAGAAAGAATCAAAGAGGTGTATACAAATATGATTCTGTTTAAATGATACAAAAGAGAAATCCACAACCATGCCCTGGGAAGAACCCTTGTTTAGTATTAACATTTATTCTCATGTTGAAGGACTTAAATTTTAATTCCTGGGGAGGTAGAATGATATTCATAATACATTTGGGAAGAATATACTGGATATTTTTGATTCATCTGAACCATTTTGTTTATTTGGAGTTTGAGCACCTTTGGGGAAAGTTCTGCTCTGCAACTCCTGGAGCAGCTGTAGCCCGTGGAGGAGGTCTGTGCTAATCCACCACAGCCCTTTTCTCTTGGAGTGGGCCTGCTCACAGGCACTCCTGCTCTTCTCTCTTCCTCTGTTCTACATCTTTCAGGGCAGGCCTTTGCCTCCCCTATAGACACACAGGATGATGAACCTGCTCCAGCTGAGCAGTTCCTGCTACTGGGAGGTTAAGTCACCCGGAATCTGA
This sequence comes from Macaca thibetana thibetana, assembly GCF_024542745.1. Classification (NCBI taxonomy): domain Eukaryota; kingdom Metazoa; phylum Chordata; class Mammalia; order Primates; family Cercopithecidae; genus Macaca; species Macaca thibetana. The sequence continues at coordinate 44,010,959 of NC_065580.1, forward strand.
AGTTAAATTTGCAGACTCATTGGCTTTCACATGTTCCAACTTAGCCTTGTGTAAATTGTACTATATTGCTGGCCTGTCTTTGCTACTTTTATTTCTCAATTTGTTCAGAAACTAGGCAGTAAAAGAAGATTGCTCAACTCTCATCAAAGGGCCATATACAAATACTTATAGATGATAATATGACCACAGATCATGGATGAAGAATGTATAAGGTTCAAAGAAAAGATAAGAGAGTAAAGACATTGAGAGGGGAGTAAGATAAAAACTTTAAAATGCTATACTTTTAAAAATATAAATGGGAATCAAGAATAGAAGAGAATGTATGATGTGTCTCCATTTTTGTAAACTGGTAATGACTGTGTACATATGAAAGAGATTCTTGAAAATTATCATCACTAAAACATTAATGGTGGCATCTAAGTGTGGTAGAATTTCAAGCAATCTTTACTTTCTCCTATATACTTCTGAATAATGTTTGATTTTTTTTACAATATACATATTTTTTTGCATGTCTGTGGAATGAGTCAAAAACCTTCCCTGTAAGACTCAGATGACAAACAAGTAGAGGAAGAGAACAAGTACCTATTGTGAATATAGATGTGTGTGTGTGTGTGTGTGTGTCCTCTTCCCAGCCTTAAGTTCACACAGAAGTGTTTGTATGTATTTCTCAACTTTTTATTATATACAATTTAACATTTCAGTGTGAATTTCATTTAAAGCTGAGAAGGGAATTATATTATTCAAACATGATTTATTCTTCGTTATATCATTTAAATTCATTGAATAACAACTTCTGTTAAGCTAGGTCAGACAAAGTGGTTAGATATACCCTAGGTAGAAATGTGGAGAGAGGGTGAATGGTGTTTATGATATACATAAGAGCTTTAGCATTAACACTTTGTGTTTTGCACACACACATTTCAAACATATTGGAGCAACAATAAAGATGCAGATTCCATTGGCAAGGGGATAAGTGTTGCAATGCCAATGATGGTGGGTTTCAGGGAGAGTGGGAGATTGGGTAGCCTCATAAAAGTCAAAACAGAACAGCAGGACTCCCTTGCTGATGTGGTTTGGCTGTGTCCCCACAGAAATCTCATCTTGAATTATAGCTCCCATAGTTTCCATGTGTTGTGGGAGGGACCCAGTGGGAGATAATTGAATCATGGGGGTGGTTTCCCCCATACTGTTCTCGTGGTAGTGAATAATTCTCACGAGATCTGATGGTTTATAAGGAATTTTCCCATTTGCTTGGCTCTCATTCTCTCTTGTCTGCCACCTTGATTGTGAGGCCTCCCCAGCCACGTGGAACTTGAATCCATTAAACCTCTTTTTCTTTGTAAATTACCCAGTCTTGGGTATGTCTTTATCAGCAGCATGAGGACAGACTAATACACTTGTGAGGTTTTGGAATCCTGCCTCAAGGGGCGCAACACAGTCTAATGGGTTAAATGAGTACACTAGCCCAAGATAGGGAGAAGGGACTCTTCTGTTCACTTTCTACAAACTATTTCCTCTTACTTGATGCCTATTGACACTTCAAGGAAAGGAAATTTGCCAATATGATCTAAGAGAGTCCAGGATATTTATCAAGGCTGAGTTTAGAAGGGCTACTATTCTCCAAAAGTCGACACAACCCAGAACTCTTTCTTCCCTTTTCCTGCTGAGTTGACCCAGGTGGGGCCATTCTCTGTGAGGTAGACTCATTCAGGTAGCTCCTTCCTTACCTCCTCCAAGCAATCAACTGGGTAGGTAAGTCAGACCAGATTCCACATTGTGGATGCCATCATGACTCTCCTTTCTCAACTAGGTAGGCAAATCCGAGAGTGGAGATCCTATTTTTAATTTGCAGCAATGAAAAAGAGAACATATAGCCTTGCTTAGGTCTATAGCCTAAGCTGCACAGGACTGTGCAACTACTAATAATGTATAGCAATGATTCCCATTTTTCTGTTGCATGTAGCTTCCTCAGGAAGTCTGTGAAGAATAAGTGGTTGGGAGGACAAAATTTGACCATTCGTGGGTCCCAAGTTATAGTACTATCAAAATACTTTCAAAATATTACTCTTAAAACCTAACAGTACAGAAGAACTATTGAAGTGAGAGAATAAATGTAATCTCTCTCACCAAAATATAAAAATAATAAAACAGTAAAATCAGAATAGACGTCTCCTTACTCAACAACAGTTTGTATATTAAAAAACCTAGAGACTTTGGATGAACAAGATATAAATGGGTCAAACGCTTGCCAATTTAATCAATGTTCTATGGGATGGATAGAAACATGGTGCCCTGGAAAAAGATGTAAAGTTCTCACTCTTCTCTCTAAAAACTTCAAACATTTATGTTTCATTTTTTACATTAAAATTTATGCATATTTTTGAAAATGAAAATGCAAGCAAAAGGACTTATTTAGAATAGGACATCTTAGAAATCAATTCATCACTATATTATTGAAGAATAAGGGGTATTTCTCCCAGAGGAAAAATGGTTTGGGAACCTCAGGGTAAAGATTTGTAGGGCTACAATTTAAAAATAACTTATTTAGGTTGCAGTGAGCTGAGATCGCACCACTGCACTCCAGCCTGAGCAACACAGCGAGACTCTGTCTCAAAAAAAAAAAAAAAAAATTACTTAATTTAACTCCCAAAGATCAATGGGTAGCAATATAATCAAACAGTATTTTCTTAGTATAAAAGAACTTTCTAATGATCAGAGATCCTAAAAAGTAGCATGAGCTATTGCTAAGTTAGTATTTCTCTTCATCTCTCTTTCATAGTGACTCTCAGGGAAATAAAGGTGTGCATATATATAGACACACACATATATATGTGCATGTGTATATATTTATATACATGTATATACATATGTTTATATAAACATGTATATATTTATACACATGCACATATATAAATGACATAAACTACATAAGTTTACTATGTTTTCTCTGATAAAAAGATGTGTAGAACCTAATTTGTAATACTAAAATAAAATAGATAAAACTCTTTTTTTGATAAATTCCATATAGCCAATTTATTTTCACAGGATGTCTTTTTAAATTTTTGCCAAATGTATCCAGAGCCAATCCATGATTGCAATGATTGAATGGGTACAGTTCCAACTTGAATGTTAGTTGATAATTTCATTTATATTAATAAGATAAAAGTGAAACAACGAACACATATTCATTAAGATGTGTTCATTGATTCAGAACTTTACTCATGTGTCAGCCATGTTAATGACTACCTCATTGAATTGTATAATAGTTTTTGAATACTGAAAGAATATTTTCTCAATTTTTGTTGCTAGTTACAATGTAACAGCTAAATATAGCACCTCATAAATTTAGACTGCGTTATTAACATTATCTCCATCACTTTCTTAAGTCCAGGCAATCCACAAAACAATGAACCAATCCCTAATTTATTGTGTTTACCAATTTCCAAGCTTTGAATACTCCTACCATGGCCGATTTCAAGTTACAACGTAATATCATTGAAAATAGGGCAAAAAGAAACGTGCAGTAGTACAATATTATAAAGTATTTTCACCATACAGATATAAAAGATTTAAATAACATCAAGATCACAGATAATAGTAAAATGTAATAACATAATTAACATGTAATGACTTATGAGTATCTATTACCTTTAGTTTAAATTTCTTTAATTATGAGTTTATAAAATTTATTTTTTAATAACAGTGTTTTCACATCTAAGATAAGGTTATAGGAAAAAGAGTTTTAACAACTGGCTAAAAAAATTCCTGAAAATTTAACAATCAGCTCTGTGGACCAGAACAAGCTGACTCCAGCACAACAATGGGATAGTGGTACTTTTTGTACATGAAACTTAACCACATATAGACCAAAGCACAGACTTCAGTGGAAAACACAGTGGAAGAAAAATTTAAGAGAAGCAACGTACCTATTTCTGAGTGTAGGAAAATCAGTCATAATTTATTCATCTTTACATTTGAAAATATCTATTAGTAGATTTGTCAACTAGCCTTATTAATTTCTATTCTTTGGCTTTATAGTTTCCAAATTACACACACATGCACACACACACACAATGTCATTAAAGAATTATAGGAGTGAGGTGTAGGAAAAGGATTCCAAGTAGACATTTGCAGATTTTAAATATTGTTTAGAGAAGAATCATAATCATATTTCCTAATGAATTTCCTAAATAGAGCAACAGTACCAAAAAGGAGACTATCTTAACTACTAATTTGAAATGTATAATAGGCAATTTAAGAAACGTCACATTCCTTAGTTCAGTATACCCACATACACTGTTTCATTATTTCCAAACAACATAATAAAAGATGGAAAAAATGGCCGGGTGTGGTGGCTCACTTTGGGAGGGGGAGGCAGGCGGATCACGGGGTCAGGAGATCGAGACCATCCCGGCTAACATGGTGAAACCCCGTCTCTACAAAAACTACAAAAAATTAGCCCGGTGTGGTGGCGGGCGCCTGTAGTCCCAGCTACTCGGGAGACTGAGGCAGGAGAACGGCGTGAACCCGTGAGGTGGAGCTTGCAGTGAGCCGAGAATGCACCACTGCACTCCAGTCTGGGCAACAGAGCAAGACTCTGTCTCAAAAAAAAAAAAAAAAAAAAGAAAGAAAGAAAGAAAAGATGGAAAAAATATCCAGTTCATAACTGGAAGTCAATTACATTTTCAAATTTGATAGTTTTCTCTGCCCCAAAATTTACAAAACAATAAAAACAATTTAATTTAAAAAAATTAAAAAAAGGAAACTCCTACCTTATGCAATTTTTCGTTAACAATGATTAAGAAATTTAGATTTCAAATGTTACTGATATTCCTGTAATACAAATAAGATTTATGTATATATCCTAGGCACAAATGTAAATTTTCTTATGGATGTTTTGGTTATCTGTAGAACAAATGTGCTCAATTTTAACCTGTGTTTTTGGTATAATGCAGACTTAGACCAATATATATTAATTACAATTGAATCATGTAGATTCATGTAATAGACATAGGAATTATGTGAGAATTAATGTCTACCATATTTTATATGTATGATAAATTCAAATTATTATGAATAGTATACTGAAAATATTTACTTGTTATTTCCATAAGATAATTATGTTCATTTTTAAGACTTCAATAAGGCCATAAAATATGAAAATGCTAAATCTCTCTTCTAATGATACCGAAATTTAAATTTTACTGTCTGACTTTGGTGTCACTCTACCACTAGCTTCAGCATAACATCTTATCTTAATTTAGGGAAATAATACTGGAAGTTCAAAGGCAGCCAAAAGCAAATCTACTTTTTAACCTCATAATTATATGGAATTTATTTTTCTTGTATTCTTATATCCACACATTTTAATATATCTAAAAAGGATGGAAACTTGAAGCATTAACCTACATTTTTATGTTTTCAACCTAATTTGTCATACATTCCAATTAGTGTTGTCTCCAGCTACTTTTAGTTTTTCTATTGTATTTACTTACCTACAGTGGATTTTGAAAAGTTTGACAGCTATTAAAGTAGAGAATATCAGAGAGGTTAGTTAGTGCCCTTATTAAAATCCAAGAAGTCATTGAAATACAAAGAAGAAATTGGAATTGTTTCATTCCTACTCAATTTATTAAGAAGCATCAGAATTTGGTTGGGATTTATATTTTAAATAGCATTTTACATATCTATTCCTTTTTTTGTGTATGTATAATGGCATTTTGGATCCTTTGAACCTGTCAATTTTAAAGCCAGTTTCTTTGAAAATACCCGAAGAACTAATTGCTCGGATGTGTTAAATATGGAACCATACTGCATATTTCTTATACATGTTAAATGCCACTATCAATTCTTCTCTAGAAAATTTATTTCTACCTGCAGTGCCCATTCATGTTGTTTGTTAATAAGAAAATTTGCCACAAATATTAATTTTTAGATACATCAAATGACAAAAGCCTTTTTATGAACTTTTAAATAAAATATATGAACAAAATATACATATATATGTATGTGAGTATATGTACATACACATACAAACATGTATATATCATATATACACATCTAGCATTTTAAATCTTTTAAGATACTTCCTAGTTCTTAAAAGGTTTTCACATCTTGAAAAGTATTTTAATATCCTATTTTGTTCTAGCTATTATCAGAATTTGACACATGAGCCTCTTAAATATTGCTTTTAACTTTTTAAGAACCTTTGGATTTTCCAGACTTGGATTACCTTATTATAAAATTTATTGAAGGCTAATAATTATTAGGACATGTGGCAGGCAGTTATCACAAGGAACATCATACTGTTGGCTCTATGTACAAGCTACAATAGGGCAAATGGTACAATTAGAGGCACATTCTTTGGTGCATAACAATGGAAGCCTTAGTGACACTGCAAGATTAAGAAAAGGCTAAAACATCTTTAAAACTACTCATTACTACCAGTCAAAATGTGCATATTTGACCTTTATGGTAATCAGAAGAACTTCTGCCAATGCAGTAGGCGGCTAAATAATCATCACTTTCCACACACAGTTTTCCTTGAAGTGACCTAACGTTAACATAGTTGATCCTGAAGCTGACACAGACATTGAGTCATCTCATCAGTGGTCACAGTGAAAGGCCACCATCTTCATCACCTAGGTTACAATGACAGGATAAAAGGAGTGTTGCAGATTTTTCTATGTAAGAGATGGTAGGACTGTTCTGTATATTTTGAAGGTTACAAAGTTACTTAGACACCTGTCTCTCAGGTGCAGATTCACTCTGTATTATGATAATTGTGCAAGTTGCATCAAAAATAATTGCTTAGTTTATTACCTTGTTGTCTTATTAAAGCTTTATGCTGGATTCAGAAATCTCTTATTCTTGATCTTTGTTCTTTTCTATAAGTCTACTATTAACCCTACTTACTTTAATTTAAATATATTAACAATTGCAATGAATAATCTCAAAGCTAAATTGTTATCTCCAAACAACATAAAAACTATAACTAGAGCTAATACAGTAACTCTAACATCTGAGGAATAAAAGATCCTGAATCATGCAGAATAAATTAAAAGGCTTCCTTAATGCCCCTCCCTCAAATATTACACCTGAAGATCTAGAAATCTGTAGCTACAGTGGTTATCATTCTTGAATAATCGGCACTTAAAATCAAATAAAACTAATTTTTGTGTTGGCGAGCTCATCATTCTCCAATTTTCATAGTAAAACATCATATCAAGTTACTACAAGATAATTATGTCATAGATGTTATTTCTCTGACGGTTTTTGAGGAGAATAATGTACCCTGTAGAAACAGAATAATTTAACAGTCATCAAAATTAGAGCAGGGATACAGAAACTTTTTTAAAAGGTAGCCAAAGTAAGAGTTCTTTTTTTAAGGCGCAAAACCAAAATTCCCCAATAACCCTGGCTTGGTTGTCACTTAAGAGTAGTCATTCATAATTCCTCATAATGTATACAATATTAATCTATGTGTACCTAGAAAATCTGGCAACTTCCTGTACTTCAAAGTCATTGCCTTTGCTATGAGACCTAGAAAGTGCTTCAGGATTCATTATGACATGTGGAATATATAAGCAATAAGGCATGACAGGGAGTGTGGTTATCACAAGATAATCACACCCCTGGGTCATTACAAAGCAAGAGGTGCAGTGGCGCACCTCTCATTCCCCCTGGGGTGTGATTACAGCACGATAAGCACACTTCATGCCATCACCTTATTGCTTTTATAAAAAGTCTTTGTTGGAAAAAAAAAATTGTAATTTTTTTTCACTTAGATAAGATAAAGTTGGCAGTTTACAACGTTAACAGTAGTTTCAGCTAAGCCAGATAGTTTATGTGTATTAATCTGCTCCTTTAAAATGTACAGCTGCCAATGCCACTCAGAATTCACTCTAAGACAGAGCCTATTATGTATTTGTGTGTTCGAATGATTCACCTTAGGATAGAAGTGTGCCATTATCACAAAAAGTGTAATATCTACAAAGAAGAGTTGAAAGAAACAATTTGTTCCAAATTGTTATCTTTTTTCTAAAGTATATTCTCATTTGAAAAGATGTACAGATTGGATTAAGTAAAATGCAACATAAAGTAGTTGATATCCAAGCACTGTGCTGTAAGATATTTATAATTTCTAATTTTCTCCATTTAGTTCATTTCTCCCAAAATTCAGACGACAACTCAATTTGAGGTACTAGATAAGTTACCACATCTCAATGCTGTCATTCAAATTATATCCTAAGGGCCCTATTGTGATCTTACAAATTGATAAATTCTTGTCTTATATAATATGTCTCCTATTACTTAACACTAGTCCTCTTTGCTTTATCCAATATTCTACCATCTTAAGGCAAACCTCAATTAATGACCATCATATATAATCCAAACAATAATTACATTATGACATTGGATTTTTCTATATATATTTGGAACATTTATTTTCATAAAATTCTTGTGCAGAAGATAATAGGTAGATAATGTTATTCGCATTTTATGGAAGAATAAGACAAGGCATTAAAAAAACTAAGTTAAATGGTTAATTCAGTTAGTCCCAAAGTTCATGTCCTACTTCCAATAATAAATACTATTTTAAAAATAAGTACATTTACAGAAAATTACTTTTAACAAATATCTCAACCTTCTTTAGATTCAGTTTCCTCATCTGTAAAATAAGAATGTGAAAGTAGATGGTCTTTATAATACATCTCAATCCTGCTATTTTGAGAATTACTTTCTTGTACAATAGTAGTAACTATTATGGGACAATTAACTTTAGGCAGTTACCTCTATCCTCAAAGACTGAAACATCGTATAGTCAATAGTTTGGGGGGTGGGGGAAGGTATGTTACTAATGAAAGGAGGAAATAGGTGAAACATAAAACATTGACACTGAGAGCAATCTGACTTCAGCTTTTTCTATTTCCACAGGTAAAATTTAGATATTTGTTGTTGTTGCTGGATTTGAAGGAAAGGATGCTCTTTATGCTAAGATCACTCCTCATTATTCTCAAGAGGAAAAAAATATTGTGTGCACATTTTGGAGAATGAAAATTGGGGGTCTCTTCTATGTTGGTCATTTTTGCTTCTGCATAAAATGATAGAGATAATTAGTCATAACCCTGGTGTAGACAATGTGAGTTCATAGGCAGTGCCCCTTTTTACCTGACTTTAAGGCATCAGTAAACTTCACAAGGACCTGCTACATTTCTCCTGAGCCATCACTAGCATAGAATATCTTTCCATTAATGGAGACTATTACAAATCTTCTAAAACATCATCTATGCCTGTAGGTAACTGGTCCTTGATTGGTGCTCTCCCACCTACCCTCTCCACTGCTCGGTTTTTCATATCACGCTGTTCTTCTTTTTATTTTTGTTTTGCTTTCGGATCCTAGTTAGTCACAGTACACTTCTGGCATTCCTCATCTCCCACACCAAATCAGAGGTGGCTTTTGCTGCCCTTCCCAGAAACACCTCCCAATTTCATAAACATATCTATCTTCATACCTCGGAGTTGAAGATTTTTCTATCACTTAATGACAAAATAAAAAAAAAGAATAATAGATATACCACCCCCGCCCCCCCACAATCTGACACAGATAACTTTCTCTCCTTGAAGACACAACCCTTTTATTATCTCTCTAACCTGCTTCATAATAAAATGGGAAAGAATCCCTCTACCTAATTCAATGGGAACACTGTTACTCTACTACTTTGATGGGATATTTTGCATGGAAGTGGATATTTCTCTAAAACTAGAAATAAATTCTCTCACATTTCTCTATAATTAGAAATTGAAGCAAGTGGAATATTTTCTTTTTAGCTGTGAATAATGTCCACTTACCTCCACTTAATCTATTGAGTCAGTGGGTAACTTTTGGATAAGAAAAACAGTTCTTCACAGGCTTTACGTTCCATGTTTCTAAATAATAGGAAGTAAAGCTTGCATAGTAATCATATAAGAATTAGTTCATGAATCATGGGTTCCTCAGACTGAAATGGATGGGCAGCCCACCAAGAGGCTATTTTTACATGTAAAATGAAAAGAACTCTAGAACTGGAAACACAGAAACCTGATGTGAGATAAAGAGTACCATAACCCTTCACTGATATTACAGACTTACATCACTTTACATATTCAGAGCTCCTTGAACAAAGTAGGCTTAAGGGGACCTGCATCAATTGCACTGGCATAAGGAAACACCCAGACTTTTCAGGATTGTGGCCCTTGCTCTGAACACTCTCTAATTCCCAGGGATTCAGAATACCAATATACAGCACTTCAAATGGAAACTTACCAGACTCAGGTGAGAAAGACAATTTCAACCTGAATTTTTTTTTTAAATGGTAACAGTGGAAGCTAATTTGACTGCAGGGAACCAACCAATTTCATGGACTCTTTGTGGACATATATATTATTCTACCACTTTAAGAAAGAAATTTGACATTGTGTATCGAATGCCTTTTTTAAAGTTTATGCACTCTTAGCATCTAATTACACTTTCCGTAGAAATCATTTAAAATCACAAATAAATAATAAGGTTTGACTCACAAAGATAAGTATTTATTTTAAAATTGCTTGAAAATAGCATAAACAATCAATGATTAAATATTACATTTGTATAAAATATATTGTGATTATAAATGTCTTAAAACTGTTTAAACTACATTATTAAATGAAAAGTACATCTACAATCATCCAATCTTCGACAAACCTGACAAAAACAAGCAATGGGGAAAGGATCTCCTATTCAAAAAATGGTGCTGGGAAAACTGGCTAGCCATATGCAGAAAACTGAAACTGGACCCTTTCCTTAAACCTTATACAAAAATGAACTCAAGATGGATTAGAGACTTAAATGTAAAACCCAAAACCATAAAACCCCTAGAAGAAAACCTAGGCAATACCATTTAGGACATAAGCATGGGCAAAGACTTCATGATGAAAACACCAAAGCAATTGAAACAAAAGCCAAAATTGACAAATGAAATCTAATTAAACTAAAGCGCTTCTGCACAGCAAAAGAAACTGTCATCAGAGTGAACGGGCAACCTATAGAATAGGAGAAAATTTTTGCAAGCTACCCATCTGACAAAGGCCTAATATCCAGAATCTACAAGGAACTTAAACAAATTTATAAGAAAAAACAATCAGCCCCATCAAAAAATGGACAAAGGATATGAACAGACACTTTTCAAAAGAGGATATTTATGGGGCCAACAAACATGAAAGAAAGCTCAGCATCACCGATCATTAGAGAAATGCAAATCAAAACCAAAATGAGATACCATTTCAAGCCAGTCAAAATGGTGATTATTAAAATGTCAAAAAACAATAGATGCTGGCAAGGCTAAGGAGAAATAGAAATACTTTTACACTGTTGGTGGGAATGTAAATTAGATCAACCATTGTGGAAGACAGTGTGGCGATTACTCAAGGATTAGAACCAGAAATACCATTTGACCCACCAATCTCATTGCTGGGTATATATCCAAAGGAACATAAATCATTTTTCTATAAAGACACATGCACACGTATGTTTATTTCAGCACTATTTCCAATAGCGAAGACATGGAATCAACCCAAATGCCCATCAATAGACTGCATAAAGAAAATGTGGTACATATACGCCATGGAACACTACACAGCCATAAAAAAGGAATGAGATCATATCCTTTGCAGGGACATGGATGTAGCTGGAAGCCATTATTCTCAGCAAATTAACACAGAAACAGAAAATCAAACACTGCATGTTCTCACTCATAAGTGGGAGGTGAATAATGAAAACAGATGGACACAAGGAGGGGAACAACACACACCAGAGCCTGTTGTGGGGTGAGGGGAGGGAACTTACAGGACAGGTCAATAGGTGCAGCAAACCACCATGGTGCATGTATACCTATGCAACACATCTGCACCTTTGGCATATCTATCACGGGACTTAAAGTAAAAAATAATAAAACATAAATAAAGAAAATTTTAAAAAAGAAAAAGTTGAATATGAAATTATTTATAAAGTTTGATTGAAGCTATATAAAAATATAAATATCAATGATCTAAAGTTTGATGGTATTTATCTTTTGTATAACTACTAATAGAATTACAGATATTAACATGCTATGGTTTGAATGTTTATCCTCACCAAAACTCATGATGAAATTTAATTGCCATTGTAACAGTATTGAGAAGTGAGACCTTTAAAACATGATTAGACCATAAGGGCTCCACTCTCATAGATGGTATTTGTACCATCATAAAATGACCAGTTTGGCCCCATCTTGACCTCTGTCCCCCTCTCACCTTCCATGATGTAATTATGCAGAAAGAAGGATCTCGTCAGATGTTGGCACCTTGATATTGTACTTTCCAGCCTCTAGAACTGTGAGTCAATAAATTTCTGTTTATTATAAATTACTCAGTCTTGGTTATTCTGTTATAGTGGCACAAAATGAACTAAGACATGAATATATAATACATTTCCTTATTTTCTTCTTTTTCTTCTTCTACTTTCCATATTAAGTTTTATTAATTTTAAAATGCTAATTTAAAATTTATTTGTAATGAGTATGATAGAGACATAATTTAGAAAGCTAGAGACATCATTTTATTATATTTTATTACTACAAAAATATAGAACATGAAATAAACCATATATTTTAACTACAACTATATTACTAGTCCATAAATCTGTAATAATACTTTCCTCATTTTGTGTTGATTTACATCAGTAAAATACTTTAGGATTTCAAAGACATAATGTATGATTTTATAATTTTTCCCAGAGACCACGAAACCCATATCTAAAATTTGTACAACACAACCATATTAACTTTGATGCCAATCCCCAGAAATATATACTCAATACTTCCTCATGAGAAATGAGTAATAAGAAAAATGCATATACAACACATACATAGATATTTTCACATAAAGAGTATGCTATTAAAATAAAAGGCTATGAAAAGTTTCAGTGAAACAGAAATTCACTGAAACTCTTTTAGTAAAGAAAGTAGTCATTGTATTGGCAATTTATGTTGGTTTAACTCTTTTGGAAATAAATTTGATCATATATAAAATAACCCCTAAAATGTACATCTGTACTCTACTTCCAGGACTGAGAAAGTAACATAATTCTGTTTTATTTTCTCATAATAAAAAAAAGAATTTTGAAAAAATACATATAAAACATGTGTTTCAGGCAAGCAGACAATGAAGGACCAAGATTCCTGGAAAAGGATATAAATGGATGAAGTCTATGATCATCCCAGCTTTCTATCTAGAGGTAATTTTCAGATCCCTTTGCAAAGAAAGGCAAGCCAATCAAAGTTCAGTGCTTTCTCTAAATTAAGAAAACAGACTGGATTTCAGGAAGACTAAGATAACTAGAAATGGTGGAACATTGTACCATATTGGATAGAGGTATGCAGAGATAGACTTAGAGGAATCTGAAAATGGATCCCATTGAGTCTTTGTCTGAATATCAATCTGTACATGCAATGTGTGAAATTTGACAAGGCCAAGCAAAATACAAAATCGGGGAAGAACAATTTCTGGGGAGCTGGAAGACAAACAATTCCTAGAGGAAGTCAAACAAATCCCACACAAAGGAATGATTTGAGTTCTAACAAGCCAGAATGGAAGTTGGAGCATTTAGTAGAAATTCAAGAATATAAGCTAACTATAGCAAAAATATAATTCTGTATCTGTCCTTAGAAGGCTTTAAAGTAAACTTGAAAAGAATCAAATTAATCTGCAAGCATGTTAGTGTCCACTCAGAACAAAGACATTCCTTTTTAAATAAATGCAATAAAACCAGGCATCCTTCACTGTAAAATACACAATGTACAACATCTAGTTAAAAAATAAGCTATATGTAAAGAAGCAAAATAAATTATCCCAATAAGGAGTAAATTCAATCACTAAAAACAGAACCAGAAAAGACTGAGATGATGGATTTGAAGAAAAGGACATTAGATGCTTTATGATAATGTACTCAATATGCCCAAATATTTAAGGCAAACTTAAATGTGATG